>NW_026126769.1:0-177619 GCF_943737965.1 Phodopus roborovskii | reverse complement strand
AAGAAAGGTCAGAGGGAACTACAAGGTCTGCTCCCCAACTAACAATCTCAGCCTCCGTGGGAAAGTCTATCATGGGAATGCTCCTTCCCTGGAGAGTGAGGTCTAACAACTTAACTTCTCCGGATAGAGTCCTCAACTAGCCTGTTGAAACAGGGAGCAAAGCACCCATACAGCAAACACTGAGTCAAACTGAACCCAGCAGGGAAGCAGAGGAGAGGGACAAGACCATGCGGTGGTAGTACATAGAGAGAAGCTTGCCTGAACAAAGAAGAGCTAAAGACCACTGGACTCATAGCTGGTTAGCCAACAGGGGACTGACTCCCTGAACAGGGTCACAGCCAGAAGGTCCTGGACAGCCCTAAGAGACCTCAGACAATGGAGCCAGATGTATCCCTGGTACACAAAAAGGACTTTGAAAACAGTAATCCCATGGAGGATAACTGTCTTCTTCTAGAGATAGGAGAGAAGCCCTAGTCCCTATTTCACAGGACCTGTCAGATCTATATAACCCCAACTAGATGGCATTCCGAGCCTACATATGGTATTGTGGTGGGGTTGGGAGGGAGGGTGTTTAGAGTGCATGGGGGAGGGCAGAGAGGGCAAAAGGGAGGGAAGGAGGGAGGGAGGGCTGGAGGGGGAGGGAGGGAGGGAGAGGGGGAACTGGGATCGACATGTAAAATAATAAATTAAAAAAAAAAGAACGCTTTGACTCCAAAATTTAAGTTAAAGAACAAGTTACTGGGAAAAGTATTTCTATTTTGTTTCCACAGAAAATGAAAAGATGTGTGGATTCCTTCCAGACTAATGTGGTTTGATCACGCCAGACCGCCTGAAACGAACATGCTGATCCTACATTCCAAACAGCTGGACAAAACAGCCCTACAGACTACAGCTAGGATATCTGAATCTTCTTCGAATCCCCCAAGACAGCGCCCCCTTACCAGCAGTAAGTAGTTTGGAAAGAAACGACACCCAAATTCCCCCAAATAATGTGTATAAATGTTTGTTTTCATTTAATTGGGCTTTGTTATATAAAATTAAATAAAAAATACTATATATGCAAAAAAAAAAAAAAAAAATAAATTAATGCTATCATTACCTCTTACATACGCAAATGCTGGTAGTTGCAGTTAAAAAAAATCTTCTTACTTGCTAGTGATTTATACTATTCCAGAACATTTACAACACAAGAATTTGAAAAATGTTAACACTATTTAAAAGTATATGGTATCAATATTTGTGATGTTACCAAGCTTGCTTCAGGCATTATTCTAATAAAACTAAGAACTAGTTACAGATCCATGGGTAGAATTCAATTTCCCATCTCACCACACAGAATCGTTTGGTGCCACTCTTCCTGGATTCCAACTTGGAGGATACTTTCCCATCTAGACAGAAAAATTAAAAAAGGAAAACCTCATTAGTTCTACACCCCACTTCCAGTTTTCCACTAATTTCCAAAGCATTTGAAGTCAAATGTCATTCACATTTTCCACTCTTCTGGCAGGGATAGTAAAAGAACCCGACAGGGTCTCAATAGTACTCCACCTAGGGATCGCCCACAAGCCTGACACCTATGGAAATTCCACCAGAACTGATATCTTTTTACAGAGCGTTGCTAACCTCACCAGCTTGCTCTTAGGCAAACTTAGCCTTTTCTGGAAACTCAGGATGCAGCATCCACTGCCTGAGTTCTACATATATCATATTTTCCCTAAGTTTGACATCATATACTTTTGAGAAAAATACACTTATAGATAACTCAAGAAAATACACATGAATATTTAAAGTTCTGAATTATATTCTTACTTAATGTTATTTAATTTAATACCTACATGAGATACACATCTTTCCCAGCTTCTGTGTGTAGTGAGTGATAATTAAAGAGGTCCTGACAAATACAATCCACTAAAGAAGCGAATATATTAAATAACATAACTCAATTGGTAGTAGTACCCAAATTATTTTACTGGTAGGCTTTAACAAATCCATTGACATTTGTCTGCAAAAGAGCCATTACAGCGGGAAACATAGTTATAGGTAAATGGATTTAGAACAATGAGATAATAGCTATGAAAGAGAGTAAAGTTTTTATTTGGCTAGATATAGGAAACCCTTACTAAGGCACCAAAGCTAACCTTCAACACAACATTAGTTGGCATGCTTAAAATTTTTCCCAAGAAAGGGCTAGAGAGATAAGTGCAATGTTAGGGTCCAGTTGGTTTTCCTTGGACCTGTGCTTAATTTCCAGGTGCTTCACGGCAGCTCACACAGCTTTCATCTGTAATTGCACTTCTAGGGGATCTGATGTCTTGTTCTGACCTTTTCCGGTATCAGTCATGCATGTGATACACAGAAATGTATGGTAGAGGATGACAGAGCCAAGGAATGATCTGCCAGGGAGAGTTGCTAACAGGGAGTTGCATCCAGCCCAATAGAAAGAAGTGGCTTGCAGTCAACAGTGCTAATAGAGTTGGGAGACTGAAGAGATAGATTTTGAGATCACAGGGAGATGGAAAGATTGGATTGCCCATTCGTTTCCAGTCTTCCTTTTACCCAGTATTTCCTCACTTTTCTCTTTATTTGGAAGTGATGTATATCCTGAAGCCATTATATATTAGGAAGTATATGATCTCTTTTTTTATTTTGATTTTAATGGGTGATTACAATTAAGAGATTGCAGGATTCTCAGAAGCTCAACATTTTTGAACTTTTTCTTAAACATTGTTGAGATGCTCTGATAGACTTTGGGGGCTTCTAGAGTTGAAAAAAATGTATTTTATAATGATATTATTTATAAACTTCTTGTGCTAGTGAGTGACGGTTTACAAGTAGCTGGCTTCCCATACTTTCACAGGGAGTGCCACCATAGGAGGAGATTGTCTTTCTTGGATTTGGTGTGGGTATGTTCATTTTGGATGGAGGGTGACACTTGTGGGCAGGCTTAGAGAGGTTTCCTGTGTCACATAATACCTTCCAGAATTTCAATAGACCTCCTATTGCCTAACAGAATGTAGGATTCTCAGCTTCTGTTTCTCCAGACTTTATTCAACTACCTGTACATTCAGCATTTGTAGGTACCAAATATGATGAAAATGGACTGGAATCTCTGAAAGATATATAAGAGCCACTTCAAATAAATGTTTCATTTATGCTTTTGTCTCTTTCTCTCTCTCTCTATCTCTCTCTCTTCTGTTTCATGCTCTCTCACCTCTATCTTTTTTTTTATCTTTCCCTCCCCCAGGCTAACCTCTTCTAGTCCCACCTATTTTTTCTCTCCTCCCTACTCTTTATTCTGGCATCCTCTCCACTCACACCCCCCACACTCCCCAGTATGCTTAAGAAGATCTAGTTCTATTCCCCTTCTATAGGGAACTTGTATGAATCTCTTAGAATCATCCTTGTATTCTAGTTTCGGCATTATGAAATATAGGCTGGTGATCCTTTGCTCTATGTCGAAAATATACATATGAGCGAATACATACCATGTTCTTGGTTTTGCTGACTGGGTTACCTCATTCAGGGGGGTTTCCTTCAAGTTCCATCCATTTGCCTGTGATTTTCAAGATTCCATTGTTATTTTTCCACAAAGCAGTATTCCATTGTGTAAATGTCCCACATCTTCTTCATCCATTCTTCATTGGAGGACATCTAGGATGCTTGGTTCTTGCTATTACAAATAATGCTGCTATGAACATAGTTAAACACATTTTTGTTGCAATGGATGTGGATCATTTGGGTATATGCATAAGAGTAAGATTGCCAGATCCTGTGGTAGACCAATTCGCATTTTACTAAGGAACTGTGATGAAGATCTCCAAAATGGCTGTACAAGTTTCCAATCCCAACAGCAATGTAGGAGTACTCCTTTTTCTCCACATCCTCTCCAGCATAAGTTCTTATTAGTGTTCTGATTGTAGCCATTCTTGCAGGAGAAAGATGGTATCTCCGAGTTGTTTTGATTTGCATTTTCACTAATAGCTAAGGATGTTGGAGCACTTGCTTAAGTGTCTTGCAAACTTTTTTGATTTCCCCATTGCCAGAATTCTCTCTTCAGTTCTATACTCCTTTTTAATAGAGTTATTTGGTGTTTGGGTGACTAGTTTCTTGAGTTATTTGTACTATTTTGGAGATGAGCCCTATGTCAGATGTAAGGTTTGTGAAGATATTTCCCCACAGTGTGTGCTGACTTTTGGTCTTGTCAACTGTGTCCTTTGGTTTGGAGAAGCTTCTCAGCTTGAGAAAGTCCCATTTGCATTAATTGTTGGATCTCAGAGTCTGTGCTACTAGATTTATGTTTAGGAATGAATCTTCTGTACCAGTTTCTTCAAGGGTACCTACCACTTTCTCTTCGAAGATATTCTGTGTGGCTGGATTTATGTTGATGTCCTTGATCCATTTGGATTTGAGTTTTTTGTGCAAGGCTATAGGATATGGGTCTATCTGCAGTCTTCTTCACACTATCATTTGTTAAAGATGCTTTCCCTGCTCCCATTGTATACTTTTAGCTGTTTTGTCAAAAAAATCATGTGTTCATAGGTGTGTGGGTTAATATCAAGATTTTTTGATTTGATTACTTTGATCCACTTGTATGTTTTTCTGCCAATACTGGGCTGTTTTGCACGAATCATTGCTCAGTCAGGGATTAAAGTTTGGGATGGTGATGCCTCCTAAAGTTCCTTTGTTGTACAGGGTTGCTAAGCTATCCTGGGTCTTTTGTTTTTCTATATAAATTTGATTATTATCCTTTCATGGTCGGTGAAGAATTGTGCGGATATTGATGGGGATTACATTTCAATCTGTAGATTGCTTTTAGTGGGATTTCCATTTTTACTATGCTTATCCTATCTATCCAAGAGCATGGGAGATCTTTCCATTTTGTGGTATCTTCTGAAATTTATTGGTTTAAATAAACAGTTCTTGATATATAGGTCTTTCACTTGTTTGTTAAGCATTACCCAAGATACTTTATGTTGTTTACGGTTATGGTAAAGGTTGATGTTTTCTCTGTTTTCCATGTCAGTCCCATTGTCCTCTGTATACAGTAGGGCAACAGATTTTTTTTTAGTTGATCTTGTATAATGGTAGTTTGCTGATGGTGTTTATTAGCTGTAGGGTTCCCTGATAGAAATTTTTGGGTCACTTATGTATACTGTAATATCCTGCAAATAGTTAAATTTTGGCTTATTCCTTTCCCAATTTGTATCCCCCTTGATCCTCATTTTTTGTCTTATTCCTTTAGCTAGAACATCAAGTACAATATTGAAGCCATATGGAGAGAGTGTAGCCTTGTGTTGTTCCTGGTTTTAGAGGTGCATAAGGTTCTATCCATTCAGTTTGATGTTGGCTGTTGATTTAATATATATGCTTTTATCATGTTTAGGTATGTTCCTGTTATCCTTGATCTCTCCAAGCCCTTTATCATGTAAGGGTATTGGAATGTGAAAAAAGGCTTTTTCAGTAAACCATGGTTTTTTTTTTCACTTTGTTTATATGGTGTGTTACATCAATCGACTTTTATATGTTCACCCATCCCTGCAACACAGGGATGAAGCCTATTGGTCATGTTGGATAATTTCTCTGATGTGTTCTTGGATTTGATTTGCCAGTATTTTATTGAGTATTTTTGCATCTATGTTCATGAGGGATATTGGTCTATCCTTCTCTTTCTTAGTTGTGTCTTTGTGTGTCTATGGTACCAAGGTAACTGTGGCCTTGAAAAAAATGTTTGGGAATGAACATTTTGTCTCTATTGTGTGAAACAATTTGAGGAGTATTGGTATTAGTTCCTTTTTGATTTGCGAGAATTCTGCACAAATGCCAACAGGCCCTCGGCCTTTTTGTTGGGGGCTTTCAGACTGCCTAAATTTCATTGACGGTATTGGTCAGTTTAAGTTGCTTATCTGTTCTTGATTTCCTTTTGGTAAGTGATAGTTATCCAGAAATTTCTCCATTTCCAATGAATTTTCAAATTTTGTGGAGTATAGGTTTTTAAAGTACAACCTGAAAATTGTCTTCACTTCCTCAGTGTCTGTTATTATGTCCACCTTTTTGTTTCTGATTTTGTTAATTTGTGTGTTCTCTCTCTGCTTTTCAGTTTAGTTTGGATAAAGGTTTGTCTATCTGGTTGAGTTTCTTAAAAAAAAAAAAAAAAAAAACCCTTTGTTGCATTGATGTTTTGTATCATTTTCCTTGTCTCTATTGATTTGTGCCCCTCGAATTGATTATTCCCTGGCATCTACTCTGGGGTGACCTTTGCTTCTTTTGTTCTAAGTCTGTTAGCTGTGCTATTAATTCTCTAATGTGACTATCCTCAGTTTTCTTTATATGGGCTCTTATGAAATGAACTTCCATCCTTCGTAGAAATCTTTTCTTTTATTTATTTATTTTTTTTAATTTTATATAACAAAGTCCAATTAAATGAAAACAAACATTTATACACAATATTTGGGAATTTGGGCGTCGTTCTTTCCAAACTACTTCCTGCTGATAAGGGGTGCTGTCTTGGGGGATTCGAAGAAGATTCAGATATCCTAGCTGTAGTCTGTAGGGCTGTTTTGTCCAGCTGTTTTGAATGTAGGATCAGCTTGTACTCTGTTTCAGGCGGTCTGGCGTGATCAAACCACATTAGTCTGGAAGGAATCCACATCTTTTCATTTTCTGTGGAAACAAAAATAGAAATCCTTTTCCCCAGTAACTTGTTCTTCAACTTAAATTTTGGAGTCAAAGCGTTTTTTTTTTTTTTTTTTTTTTATTTATTATTTTACATGTCGAGGAGATTGACTCATAGAAATCTTTTCAATGTTTAACATGAGTTTGTGTATGTTGTGTCCTCATTGTCATTGAATTCTAAGAAGTCATCCATTTCTTTCTTTATATCTTCTTGACCAGGAATGGTCCAATTGGACATTGTTCAGTTTCCATGAGTTTGTAGGGTTTCTTCGAGATTTGTGTTGTGGTTGAATTCTAGCTTTAAAGCATGGTGGTCTGATAAGATACATAGGAATATTCCAATTTCTTTTTTTAATTTGGTGAGGGTTTTTTATGTGGCCTAGTATGTGGTTGATTGTAGAGATGGTTCAATATGGATTTGAGAGGAAGGTATATTATTTGTGTTTGGTTGTAATGTTCTGTAGATGTATCTTAAACCCAATGTAGACATAGCTTCTGTTAGTTCTTGATTCTTTATCAAGTTTTTGTATGGTGGTCCTGTCTAGTGGTATGAGTGGAGTGCTGAAGTGTCCCACTAGGGAGTGGATGAGGTTTTACATGAGCTTCAAGATTTAGTAGAGTTTCTTTTACGAATGTGGGTGCCTTTGTATTTGGGGCATAGATGTTCAGAATTGAGAATTTGCCCTGATGGATTTCTCCTATGATGAAAATGAAATGACTGTTTTCATCTCATTTGATTGATTTTGGTGTGATGTCTAACATGTTAGGTATTAGGATAGCTATACCTGCTGGCTTCTTGGGTCCACTTCATTGGAAGATCTTCTCCCAACCCTTTACCCTGAGGGAATGTCTGTCTTTGAAACTTAGATGTGTTTTTTGTATGCAGCAAAACCATCAATTCTGTCTTTGTATCCATTCTTTTATCCTGTGAATTTCCATAGGTGAGTTAAGACCATTAATGTTAAGGGATAATAAGGACCACTGATTGTTAATGCTTATTTGTTTTAGATTTTTTGTAGGTGCTGGTATTGTGAATATATTATCCATGCTTTAACTTTGGTTTTGGTGAATTGGGATTATCTATTACTTATGTCTTTGTGAGCATAGTTAACTTCCTTGGGTTGGAGTTTTCGTTCCAGAAATTTCTATAGGGCTGGATTTGGAGATATTCATTATGAAAATCCAGCTCTGTCATTAAATATGTTGTTACCTCTATCTATAATGATTGAGAGTTTTGCTGGGTATAGTAGCCTTGTCAGGCATCTGTGGACTCTCATACTTGTAGAACATCTACCCAGGACATTCTGATCTTGAGAATTTCCATGGAGAATTTAAGTGTAATTTTGATCATTCTACCTTTATATGTTATCTGAAATTTTTCTCCTGCTGCTCTTAATATTCTTTCTTTTTTTCTGTATGTTAGGTGCATTGATTACTATGTGTTGTGAGGTCTTTATTCTTTGGTCCAGTCTATTTGGTGTTGGGTTTTCTTCTTGTGCTTTTATGGGCAAGTCTTTATTCAGATTGGGAAATTTTTCTTCAACGATTTTGTTGAACATGTTTTCCACACCTTTGAACTGGGCTTCTTCACCTTCTTCTACACCCATTAGTCTTATCTTTTGCTTTAACCAGTGTCCCACATTTCCTGGATGTTTTGTGTTAAGGATTTATTGGACTTATGATTTTCTTTGGTCGATGTATCTATTTTCTCTAGTTTATCTTCAGCCCCTGAGATTCTCTCTTCACTCTCTTGTATTCTGTTGGTTTTTCTTGAGTCTGTAGTTCCTGATCATTTGCCCACTTTTTCTATTTCCAGCATTCCTTCAGTTTGTGTTTTCTTTATTGTCTCTATTTCTGTTTTCATGTCTTGAACTGTTCCTTCAACTCTTTGATATTTTTTCTTGGATTACCTTGCTTTCTTTAAGCACTCACAAAAATGCCCCACACAAATTATATTTCTACATTCTGATCTTGCTTCTTCAAGCAATAATGCTGGTTACACTGCTCTATCTTATATATTCTTTAAAGGTTTTATGTAGTATAACTCCTCGTTATCCAGTGTAGGTTGAGTATTCCTTATTGGAAGTGCCTGGCACTGTGTTTGCAATTTTATATGATCTGGGAATTCCTTCTGTATATATTTTGTCTTATTGGTTGATGAATAAAATAATGATTGATTGATTGGCCAGCCAGAAAATATAGGCAGGACTACAAGATGAGAATGCTGCAAAACACAGGTGGAGGGATAGTGATTTAGTGCACCAAAGAAGTAACAGGATGGAGAATTCTCCCATAAGCCAAATCCAGGTGGAAATACATGATTATAGAAATGGGTTAATAATTAAGACAGAGATAGCCAATAAGAAGCCCAACCACCAGCCAACTGTTGTATACCCAATATACCATCTGTGTATTCATTTATGACTAAAGGGTGCCAGAGTCAAACAGGATGAAGAATATATATATATATATATATATATATATATATATATATATATATAGAGAGAGAGAGAGAGAGAGAGAGAGAGACAGACAGACAGACAGACAGAGAGAGAGAGAGATGTGTGTTTATAGACCTTAAGTGTTGAACATCAAAAATTTAAAATCTGCTCTATGAAATGCTTCAAAATTCACAAAGTTTTGAGTGCTACATACACCCACAGTGTCATTGAGAGCACTCTGGATTCCTGAATTTCCATAGTTCGGGTGGACACTTGCCTTAAACTGTGTGGAAGAAGAATACAGATCAGAACAAGGAGCTACAAAGGATTTTGCTGTTTGGTTGTTTTTGAGGTAGAGTCTTACTAAGCAATTCTCAGAATGGCCTGGAACTCACTCTGTAGATGAGGCTGCCCTCACGCTCACAGAAATCCTCCTGCTTCTGCACCTCAACTGCTAGAATTAAAGGGATGTGCTACCATATCTGGTCTAACATTATTTACCCGGTTTAAAAAAATAAGTAAGTCTATAATTACAAGCAGTTGTGTTATTTACCCAAAAAATTTTCTCTAGAAATATAAGTAAAAGCAGTGCCTATACTTCACAAATGTCTACTCACAGATTATTTTAAAGGTAAAGTGAGATGAAAAGATAACATAAGGGAGATTTTAGAGTAATGAAAATGTTTAAATACTATGCTTCCTCCTCCTCCCTCTTGAAGGAAAGGTGAGGTTCTGAATAGACCCTCCAACACAGTTGGAGGAGAGAGAATAGCTCCTTTCAGTGAAGGTCAGCACAGTATATAGGGACCATATGGGAAGTGCTCTGGAATAATTAAAACAGCAGTTGTATATACAAGGTTCTTTTTGTGCACCAGGAATACATCCTGGTTCCACTGCCTGAGGTCCCTTAGACTGCGAAGTCCTTCTAGCTGAGACCCATGTTCCCATGGAGGGCACTCCCTTAACCTAGAGACAGGAAAGAAGTCCTAGTCCCTACTTCAAATGACTTGACAGATTTATATGTCCCCACCTGGATGGCATTGCCCTACATGTGGAATTGGGTGGGGGGATGGGAGGGGAGGGTGGTCAGGGTACATGTGAAGGGGGAGAGAGGGTAAGAGGTAGGGAGGGAGGGAGAGGGAGAGAACTGGGATCGACATCTAAAAGAAAATAATAATAATAATAATAATAATAATAATAATAATAATAATGACAATGATAATAACAGCAGTCTTAAATGCAGATCCAATTAGCTGAACCATAAGTCAGAATCACATTCAACAGCTCTCATCGTGTTATCCTACTGTCTGTCAGCTTATGTCTAATATGTGCCCTGAACACTGCACAGATTTGAACAGAGCATGGTGTTTTTGAAGATTTTCAACAAATTAGAAGTTTATTAAAATAACAGCATAAGGTGCATATATAAATACTCACACCTTGAATTCCCTCAGCTTTACACCTATGTAAAGAATTCTGATATTTTCAAGGTTTTCTTTTTAAATTGGCGTGTGTGTGTGTGTGTGTGTGTGTGTGTGTGTGTGTGTGTGTGTGTGTCTTTCTTTCTTTCTTCCTCTTATTCTTTCTTTCTACCTTTCTATCAACATGGGGGTCATGTCCATGAAAGGTACAGTGGCCAATGAGGCCAGAGGCATTGGATCCTCTAAAGATGAAGTTTACATGGACCTTGAGCTATTCAATATGTGTGCTAGGAACTGAACTCAGGTCCTCTGCAACAGCAATATGTGCTTTTAAAAGCTGAGTCACCTGTTCATCTCAAAAACAATTCTGATTTTTAAAATAGGAAGGTCATAAGTTTGAGTGGAATGGTGCTTATTTTTATATTTATATGTTCAATGTGGAAGGCAGGATACAAGCTCTAGAGAAATTTTACCTGGGTAAATAACACAACTCTCAAGATGTATTTTACATAAAACCCAAACAAAAAACAACAGAACCACACACAATGCCAAACTATTATCTACTGTATATAGCCACACAAGTTAAACAAAGGTTGCTGTTGGTATTTAGGAGTCACTATAGGATTGAGGGAGGATGATGTGCATATGCTTTTTGTGTTTCTTTGTTAGCTTGTCATTTTTTGTGTTGCATTTTGTTTTCTGAAATGGTTTCATTATGTACCCCTAGCTGGCCTGGAATTGGGTATGCATACCCAATTACCTGAAAATGAAAATGATTTCCCTTTTTGACTCAGAGTACGATTCAAACGTGTCTGACAACATACACAGATATTTTTGGAAATATGTGACCATATACTTCCCAATAATCCAACTTAACCAGTATGATAAACGTATTTACAGAGTGACATCTCCCATCACCTTATCATACTGGTTAATGAATAAAGTATTGTTGGTCAATAGGAAAGCAAGACAGGTAGTACTAGGAGACAAGAAGGATTCCAGGAAGTAGTAAGGAGGAGTCAGCATGGAGAGACTGGGGAGACCAGATGCCGGCCCCATTCCCCGTAAGATGAAACCACTTGGAAATTCTTAGATTAACAGAAATGGGTTAATACTTAAGACAGAACTAGCCAATAAGAAACTAGTACCTGGCCAACAGCATTATATCAAATATAGAGTCTCTGTGTGTTATTTGGGGCTAGGGTGGTGGTGGGCCCAGGCGCCGGGGGAAAAAACCTACTACATACATGAAGGTTTGCAATGTGAAAGTGCTTGATTTAAGTCAGAGCCACATAGGTCATGGCCAACCATGAAATGTTCTAGTCACACAGTTTGGGAGACACAGTTTGGGAGGTTTTATTTTGTTTTGATTTTTAGTTTTTTGAAAGAGCATCTCTCTGTGTGTAGCTCTGGCTATCCTGGAAATCACTCTGTAGACCAGGCTAGACACAAAATCAGAGATCTACATGTCTTTGCCTCCCAAGTGCTAGGACTAAAGCCATACACCAACACTGCCCAAGTAAAAGTCAGATTATAAAAGTAAACAAATTCATAAAATACTGTGGAGAATCAGAAATTACTTTTGAATTCTTCAAGTTAAAGACTCAAATATCACCATGTATTCAATATATAATCCAGATGACTGATACCCCTATCATTTTACAAATTCATCATTCCCAATTGTGATTATGCTTCCAAAGGTAAAAAAAAAAATCAACAAAATCAGCAACAAAAGGAAATTAAACACCAGGGAATTCCTGTTTCAAGTACAGTAAATCTTACAGAGTGTGTACCATCCCAACAAATGGTCTACAGAGACGATCAAAGCATGGTTGACCCATCATAGTGGCATCGTCTATATATTTGTCCCACTCCAAGCATTGTTACTACTTGAAGTCTTCAATATTTGCAGTGTAATATATATTTACATTTTAGTGAAATATGACTCTCAAAATGATTGCTGACGTCCATAGGTAGTTGAAGGTATATTCTACCCATGAAGATTTCTCTTTAATTCCACTTCAACTGGAAAGCACAATGCAAATGATTAGCTCTTTGGAAGTCATTAAAATGCTAACTTAGTAAATCACCAGCAGAGGTACTAAATACATCTTTGAAGGGCTAAGCTCCCTGGGATTATTACAGTCATCAAACTCTAGACCTTGTCTTAACTTTTAAATCAATACTCTGAAATTTGCTTGATAATTAAAATAACCATTCAAAAATTCTTAAAGTATTGTTAATATGTAGTCACAATGCTATTCCACTTAAATACTTCTCATTCATTCTCCCCAAAAATAACTAATGGTACCTTATTAATAGCACTGTGCCTTTAAAGGACCTGTCAGGACATTTCCCTGAGAAAATGAGGTATCAGTCATTTTCATTAATGCTAATAAGCCAAAACCCAGAGTTAATGAAACAATTTCAAATAAAATCACCACTACAAAATCCTAAATACTGTTGGGTGAAAATGTTAATTTAAACTAAACTAAACTATTATATACAATATATATGGATACATGATATGTATTTAAAATATGGGTTATAAAAAACACTACCTCTGCCAAATGCTGTCTTTATAAAATCAGGTGAATATCCTGCTTTAGTTAGTCTGCAAACAAAAAACAAATTCTATGTTACTCATCAGAAAGAAACACCACATTTTAGGCAAAGGCCAATTCCAAAGCAGTTCCAAGCTCAAAATCTGCTGAAAAAAAAAAAAAAGAAAAGAAAAAAGAACAACCACTGATCTGCCCAGATCCATTTCTACAGTTCCACACTTCTTATGGAGGTCTGGCTTCTTCTTAGAGGTGCTCATGTTTACAACTGGATGTTTCTATAAATTGTACTTGGTTGAGTGCTATCTTACAGAGTATACATACATTCATGAAGTAGAACATACTAGATAAACTAGTAGAAATGTGTCATTTTATGACTAAGGAAACTGAGGCAGGGGCTTTAACTGACTCTGAAAGGAAAAGGTCAGGGCAACAGTGCAGAACTGCTCTGAGTTACCCACACTTCCCCTTGTAAAATTTAAAATTCCACTAAATGAGGAGACTATTGCATTTCTAAAGTTTGTATCTTTAAGTGTTACATTTCTAAAAAAGTGCTACTTAATTCCTGTTTCTTAGACTTGAAATAGAACAGCTTTATTTACTAGGAATGAAGTACTCTGAGAAAGCATCACAGTGTCAGAAAGGCATCCTTTCTTTTGCCCACTCTTGTTTTTTCTACACTCATCATTCTGTAATGTTTTTACCTGACACTTTTAATAGTGTGATTTGTAAAAGCATCTTGAAGTGTCCCTGAACTAACCAAACAAAAGTATTTCACACAAATTAAACTTCAGAGTACTAAAACTGACCAGATATTTTATAACATTATGAAATTTACTACATTTATTTTAAAAAAATATATTTATACAAGCATTACACAATGAAGAAACTATTTCAAATAAAGTATTCTTATGAATACTTACTTTTGTCTCATCAGAGCATTTTTTCTCTTTAATTCATTGACGTTTCTTTCCAAAGCACGAGCTTCCAGCTTGAAGAAAATAATAGATTTTGAAACTATATCTATAAAATCTCAAATGTCTAGAGCATGATGGCATATAACTTCACGACTAAAAACAGGTTAAGAATCTGCACTTATCTTTTTTCACCCCCATCACCATGCTTCTTTCAGTGACCCCCATCTCCTGACTTCTGCTGGAGTGCCAGACCTCTCCCAGAATGCCTATCCATGCAGGACCACCCTGAGTCCCCGCCTACCTGATCTTTGGCCCTCATGACCGGGACCCTGCTGGAGGTGAATCTGGGACCAGTTCAGGTCCAATCCCTGCCATACCCTTCCCTGGAAACTTCCGGGTTAGCCCTGAATGTAGCTCCCACCTACATCCAGTAGCCATCGAGAACACTCCTAGAACTTTGATCCACAAACCACCCACCCAGAATCTGCCCTCACCCCAACCTGTGCCCTAACTAGGCCACTGTCCCACTGCTTTCATTGAGCACTGGACCACAGAGCAGGTCCAATAATCCCGCCAACTTCAGGGAACTTCCTGGATCTATTCTGAGCACACTAAACCACATCAAGTCCCCTCCTGCATAATCTTTGAATCCCATCGCCTGGCCTCTGCCTGATACCTAAATAGCCAGGCCTCTGCCAGAGACCAGACTATCCATGCTGGACAACTGAGTCCCTGCCTACCTGATCATTGACCCCAATTGCCAGGCCCCTGCCTGAGAGGTAAGCTCCTAGAGAGTTTGGACCACACAGAGATACAGACATCGAACTCCTGACACACTTAAGCCCACTGGGGGAGTAGCATAAACAGGAGAGAAACCCCACATGTACCCATTGGAAGAAGTGAAGGTAAGGTGACAATACAAGAAAACACCTAACAATAGAAAGACAAGAAGGAAGTCATCAGAATCTAGGGAATCTACACCAACTACTAGACCTGAAGACTTGAAAGCAGATGAAGCAGAAGAGGAGGACTTAGAAAATATCGTCATAAAAATGACAGAGGCACTCAGAGACTATACGAGAAAATCCCTTAGAGAAATGAAAGGAAAAATATGCAAAAAAAAAATGGAAAAAAATGAACAAATTTCTTAAAGAAAGTAAGAAAAGTCAAGAAAAAAACAGATGAAGGAAATAATTCCAACAGTTCAAAACCTGAAAACTGAAATAGAGACAATCAAGAAAACACAAACTGAGGGAATGCTGGAAATAGAAAAATTGCACAAATAATAAGAACTATAGATGTAAGCATAACCAACAAAAACCAAGAGATGTAAGAGAGAATCTCGGGCACTGAAGATAAACAGGAGGAAATGATTCATTGACCAAAGAAAATCTTAACTCCAACAACTCCTTAACAGAAAACACCCAAGAAATGTTGGACACTGTGAAAAGGCCAACTCTATCAATAATATGTATAGAAGAACTTGAAAAAGCCCAGCTCAAAGGAGCAGAAATCATGTTCAACAAAATCAATGAAGAAAACTTATCCAAGTTGGAAAGGATACGTCCATGAAAATACAAGAAGTATATCGAACAACAAATAAACTGGACCAAGGAAAAAGAACCCCTCGACACATATAATCAAACATATGAATGAAGAAAGAATTTTAAGAGCAGCAAAGAAAAAAGACCAGGTAACATATAAAGGCAGACCAGTCAAAATTACACCAGACTTTTCCATGGAAACTCTCAAGGACCATAGGTCCTGGATATGTGGTTCTAAAAGTGCTAAAAGTCCATGGATGCCACCCCAGGATACTATGCCAGCAAAACTCCCAATCACTATAGACAGAAAAAAAGAATCAGCCAGATTTTCACAATACATATCTACATATCCAGGCCTACAGAAACTTCTGTAATGAAAACTCCAACACAAGGAAGTTATCTAGGCTCATGAAGACATAGGCAATAGATGACCCCAATTCATCAGAACCCAACTTAAAAACAGGGCAAATATATTCAGAATACCATGGCCAACAAAATATCTAAAGCAAATAAGCATTAACAATCAATGGTACTTACTTTCCCTCAACATTAATGGTATTAAATCACATATAAAATGACACAGGCTAAATGGATAGCAGGACAGAATCCATCTTTCTGCTGAATACAAGAAACACAGATAAGCTTCAAAAGCAAACATTAACCCATAGCAAAGGGTAGTGAAAAGAACTTCCAATCAAATGGACCCAAGAAACAAGCAGGTATGGCTCTCCTAATATGTAATAAGTTAGATGTTTAACCAAAATCAATCAAAACAGATGAATAAAGTCATTTCGTATTCACCGTAGAGAAACCCATCAGCACAAAATCTCAATTCTGGACATATATGTCCCAAATACAAAGGCACCCACATTTGTAAGAGAAGCACTACTAAAACTCAAAGTTTACATAAAACCTCACATACTCACAGTGTGATAATTCAACACCCCAATCTCACCACTAGACATTTCCACCAGATACAAACTTAACAAATAATCAAAAGAACTAACAGAAGTTATGTCTCAATTGGGTTTAGCAGTCATCTATAGAACATTCCAACCAAACGCAAAAGAATGTACCTTCCTCTCTGCTCCACATGGAACCTTCCCTAAAATCGACCACATAACAAACCTCAACAGATACAAAAAATTGGAATAGTCCCCTGTATTTTATCAGACCGCCATGCTTTCAAGCTGGAATTCAACAACAACACACCTCGCAGAAATCCTACAAACTCACAGAAACTGAACAGTGCACAATTGCCCCTGGATCACAGAAGAAATAATGAAAGAAATGGAGGACTTCCTAGAATTCAACAAGAATGAGGACACAACATATGCGAACTTATCGGACACCTTGAAAGAGTGCTATGAGGGAAGTTCATTGAGCTAAGTGCCCATATGAAGAAAACTGAGAATAGTCACATTAGAGAATTAACAGCAAAACTGAAAGCCCTAGAACAAAAAGAAGCAAACTCACCCCAGAGGTATAGAAGCAAGGAAATAATTTGAGGGCTGAAATCAATAAAGTAGAATCTTGGAAAACAATACAAAACTCAATGCAATAAAGAGTTCACTTTTTGAGGAAATGAACAAGATAGACAAATCTTTATCCAAACTAACACAAAAGCAGAGAGAGAATACACAAAATAACAAAATCAGAAACAAGAAAGGAGACATAACAACCGACACTGGGGAAATCCAGACAAGTTTCAGGTCATACTTTGAAACCCTATGCTCCAGAAAATTTAAAAACTCAAAGTAAATGGACAAATTTCTCAATAACTATCACTAACTAAAATTAAATCAAGAACAGATGAGCACCTTAAAAATACCTATAATCCCCACTGAAATAGAGGCAGTCATTGGAAGCCTCCCAACCAAAAAAAGTCCAGGGCCAGATGGCTTCAGTGCTGAATTCTACCATAAATTCCAGCTAAAGCTAATAACGTAACTCCACAAATTGTTTCACAGAATAGAAGTAGAATGTTAATTACCAGACTCCTTTTGCAAGGCCACAATTACCTTGGTAACTAAGCCAAAAGAAGACACAACAAAAAAGAGAACTAAAGACCAATATTCCTCATGAATATTGATGCAAAAATACTCAATAAAGTACTGGAAAATCGAATCCAAGAACACATCTGAGAAATCATCCAACATGACTAAATAGGCTTCATCCCTGGGTGACAGGGACAGGTCAACATATGAAAATCTATCAATGTGATCTACAATATAAACAAACTGAAAAAGGAAAACAACGTAATCATGTCACTGGATGCTGAAAAACCTTTGAGATAGAGGTCTTGGAGAGATCAGGGATAACAGGAACATATCTAAATGAATAAAAGCAATATACAGTAAACCAACAGCCAACATCAAACAGAGTGGAGAGATTAAGGCAATTCCTCTAAAATCAGGAACAAGACAATGCTGCTCTCTTACTCTCAATATCTCTTCAATAATGTACTTGAAGTCCTAGTTAAAGCAATAAGACAACAAAAGGAGATCAAGAGGATACAAATTGGAAAGGAAGAAGTCAATCTGTCACTATTTGCAGGTAACATGATAGTTTACATAAGTGACCCAAAATAACTCTACCAAGAAACTCCTACCACTGACAAACACCTTCAGCAAAGTAGCAGGATACAAGATAAACTTAAAAAAATCAGTAACCCTAATTTATTCAGACGACAAAGAGGTAGAGAAAGAAATCAGAGAAACATCACCCTTTACAATAGCCACAAGCAACATAAAGTATCTTGTTGTAAAGCTTACCAAACAAGTAAAAGACCTATATAATAAGAACTTTGTGACTCTAAAGAAAGAAATTAAAGACGATACCAGAAAATGGAAAGATCTCCCATGCTCTTGGATAGGTAGGATAAACATAGTAAAAATGGAAATCTTACCACAAACATTCTCAGTTTCAATGAAATCCCTGTCAAAATCCCCACACAATTTATCACTGATCTTAAAACAATAATAATCAAGTTCATATGGAGAAAAAAATGACTGAGTATAAAAAAACAACCCTGTACAATAAATGAACTTCAGGAGGCATGACCATCTCTGATTTCAAGCTTTACTATAGAGATGTACTCTTGAAAACAGCCTGGTATTGGCAGAAAAATATACAAGTAGATCTATATAATCAAATAAATATCCTGACATTAACCCACACACCTACAAACAACTGATTTTTGATAAAACACCTAAAAGCATACAATGAGCAGAGGAAATCATCTTCAAAAAATAGTGCTGGCACAACTGGATGATAGTTTGTAGATGACTGCAAATTGACCCATGTCTATAGCCATACATAAAACACAAGTCAAAATGGATCAAGGACCTCAACATAAATCCATCCACACTGAACCTCTTAGATGAGAAAGTAGGAGGTGCCCTTGAAAAATTGGTACAGGAGACTGCTTTCTTAACATACCTCCGTTAGCACAGACAATTAATAAATGGTAGCACCTGAAACTGAGAAGGTTCTGTAAGGCAAAGGACACTTGACAAGACCCAACAACAGCCCACAGACTGGGAAAAGATCTTCACCAATCATACATCGGAGAGAGGGCCGATCTCCAAAATATACAAAGAACTCAAGAAACTAGTCACCAAACACCAAATAACCTATTAAAAATGGAGCACAGATCTGAAGAGAGAAATCTCAATTGTGGAAATCAAAAAGGCTTCAAGACTCTTAAGAAAGTACTCAACATCCTTAGCTACCAAGGAAATGCAAATCAAAACAATTTTGAGATAACATCTTACCAGAAATACTAAAATTAGGAACACCATGAGAACTTATGCTGGAGAGGATATGAAGAAACAGGATAACCCCTACACTGCTGTCAGGAGTGCAAACATGTACAGCCATTTTGTAGATCATTATGGTGATTCTAAGGAAAAATGGGAATCAGTCTATCACAGGACCCAGCAATCCCACACTTAGGCATATACCCAAATGATCCACATCCATGCAAAAAGGTATCTGTTTACTATATTCATAGCAGCATTATTTGTAATTGCAAGAATCTAGAAGCAACCTAGATGCCCCTCAACAGAAGAATAGATAATGAATATGTGGCACATTTACACAATGGATTACTACTCTGCCAGAAAGAAAGAATGTAATATTGAACTTTGCAGTCAAGTGGATGGAACTTGAAGAAACCATCCTGAATGAGGTAACCCAGTAACAAAAAGAGGGACATGGTACTTATTCACTTATATGGATTTTAGACATAGAGCAAAGGATCACTGGCTTATAATTTACAGTGCCAGTGATGAGACTAGGATACAAGACATTTCTAAGAGATTCATACATGATCTCTCATGGGGGGAGGAAAAGATCTCCTGAGAATATTCAGAGTGGTGGGGCAGTAAGTGCATAGGGGACTAGGAGAAAGAGAAGGGCAGGAGAGGAAAACACATGACATGAGACTAGAAAGATTGAGTCAGGGAAGGAATAGACGAGAAAAAGAGAGAGAGAGAAATACCATAAAATAGGGAGCCATTATAGGATTCTATAAAAAATGATTACAGAGAAATGTACAGAGACCTACAAGTCTCATCCCAATTTACAATTTGAGCAACATTTGCTAGGCTACTATAAATGCCCTTCCCTGATAAAGAGATTGATTACTTACTTATGTACAATAATTGAGCCCTCATCTAGAAGCTGATAGAAATAGAAGCAGATACACACAGCTAAACACTGAGCCAAACTGGAATCCAGATGCAGAGAGGGAGGACAAAACCAGGCTATAGAAACACATAGAGACAACTGACCTAAACAAGGAGGAGCTAATGGGTCCCAGAGTGATAGCTAGGAATCCAGCATTGGAACAACTCAGACCCCCTAAACATGGGTCTCAGAAGGCCTGGCCAGTCTAAAGGACCTCTGACAGTGTAACCAGGATGTATCCCTGATCCATAATAGGATTTTGGAGCATGTACCCCATGGAGTGATACTCCTTTCTCCTAGAGGCAAGAGGGAGGGCCTAGTTCCTACTCCAAATGATTTGACAGATTTAGATGACCCACCCAAGAACTCATCACCCTACATGTGGAGTGGGGAGATGTTATTTGAGGGTGGTGGTTGGGCATGGGAGGGTAGAAGAAAGGGAGCAGGAAGGGATGGAGCAGAAACTGGGATTCATATATAAAATAAGAAAAATAAATAAATATTATAAATAAATAAAAGAGAATTGGCACTTATTGTAGTCAATATAAAACATTTTTAATTTTGGGAATTATTCAAAAAGGGAATGAGTTTTAAGCCATACAAATGCATAAATGTAAAGCTGGAGTTTTATTGGTACTTGACAATTAATGTTGCTGTTTAAATGCAGTATCAGAGCCTAAAATCATTTGATGATGAAAATATCCAATCATAAGTGGCTAGCAGACTAACATAGAGCAAAGTCAATGGAAATGGATGGTCCTTAGGTCCATAATACTGGAAATTACAAATGTCTAAAACAGTTTCACAGAATGACAATACAGGTCAATTTTAATAACTAAATACAATCTGTACATATCACACTACTATTAAGTATAAGACCATTCACAAACACAATTGCAGCAGTTATTATTTGTATGTGTGTATTTGTTGGTAGTGTGCAGCACCATGCCCAACTTAGTTATAATAAATACCAAGAACCTGCAATACTCTCAAATAATCATTAATAAAAGCCAAACATATGGTATTCTACATGCTTCCCATTCTGTTGACTCTACAGATCAGATATAGAATATAGAGTACATTAGATAGATCAATGCAAAATGTAAGCTTACCATTTATAAGTAGCAAATACTAACACTCTTCAAATAAAAGGGACACTACTGTCAATAACTTTGCAATATACATGAGAATTGACTTTAGCCAACTAATGCACTTAACATCCACCGTAAATATAGCTTAAATATATTTTACTACTATAATTTTTTTAGCTAGGCAATGGTGGTGCACAACTTTAATCCCAGTACAAAGGAGGTAGAGGCAGGTGCATCACTAAGGCCACCTTGGTCTACAGACCTAATTCCAGGATTGCCATCAATACACAAAGAAACCTTGCCTCAAACCCCTGCTCCAAAAAGGATGTTTCTCTGTGTGTAATTATTTTCCAATTGTAATCATAAAAATCAATTTTAAACAAAAAGGAATTCAGTACAATACCCTGAGCTAGTAAAATGTTACAATTCACTTAACTGTTTTAAAATTTTATTTAGTTTTATGTGCATAAGTGTTTCTCCTGACTCTGATATACCTGGACTTATAAGGTGCTCACTGTATGACACATAAATATGAAGATGTACACATGTTAGGTGTGTGTGCATGCACACATGAGTGTGATTGGAGGTGTCTTAAGAGGACAGAAGAGGGTCTAAATTCACCTGGAAGTAGAAGACAGGCAAATGTGAATCATCTGACTTGCTCAGAACCAAACACAGCTCTGGTCCTCTGGAAGAGCAGCAAGTGCTGAGCTGAAATACTGAGCTCTCTCTCCAACCCCCAAAACTCCTTCTCAAGACTTTGTGATTTTAAAACTAATTATATTCAGAGGGAAATGTACAAGTAAAGCACAGAAATAAAAGATTAATTCTCAGTGCTTCCTATGGTCTGGCCTAAATATGATTTAAATACTGGTAAAATTAATAAAATTCATAGAAAGTGATTATTTTTAAATACCGTCTATACCTTTAACTAATATAACATGAATAGTATATGTTAGGGGACTTAAAAACTTACCCAATAGTCATGTTCCCTTTGTTCATGAGCCATAACCTAAAAAACAGTTATTAAAATTATTCATAAATAAAAAACTTTCATTGCCACCACTAAAATTCATGGCCCAAACCATAATTCCCACTGCCGAGGCATCTCTGAAGCATTATAACCATTTTGAAAGCATAATTTCACATATACAGATGATTTTCTCTCCTGAAATTTTAAACAAACCTGAACATAAGGTTTTTAATGCCAACAAACTGCAGAAGATGATCAACTACTAGAGTTTCCAAGGAACAGATAACAAGCACAACATGGGACTGTGATGGTGCCAGACAGTGCTGTGCTGTATAATACTCATTCCAAAAGAAAGGAAAGCTGCAGAAGTTTTTTATTTCAGCATCTTTGGCTCCCTGTGTATATTTCAGTTTCACAAAACACCTCAGGAGTGATGAAAGCTACAGTCCTGCATCAATTCTATCCAGTCAGAGTGCTCTAACTGCATATACAGCTGTCACTTGACACACATACCTGCACTTGATAGGAGCAAATTGTTCTCTCCAATTCTTCTTCGATATCCTTGGCACGCCGTCTACATGGAACAAATAGTTACTCCACTGTGCTGACATATAATAAAGAATAACAGCATGTGGCTACAAGAATATTACTGAGTGTTCTTCCTTATTTAATTATAACCACAAGACTCCTCTTTTGAGAGATGCTGACAGGTATTAAAGACCATCTTCTCCTCCCCTAAGTCTAATGTCAATTAAACTATGTGAGCACTATTACTTGGATGTGCCTAACACGATGTCACAAAAATTTACACAGTACAGAAGGTCTCAAGCAGCCTGTTCAGGGGCTCAGTTACAATCTTACCATGCCTCCATCCTAAGTGCAAAAGTCTCAGGCACATGCAAGCATGCCTGATCATCTGGTTTTCATTTTCAGGACTCAAAATCATGAAAGATAAACTCAGATCCTATAAAATTAACAGAGTCCCAGAAAAGGAAATCGTTTTTGTTTGTTTTGTTTTGTTTGTTTGTTTGTTTGTTTACTTCAAGACAGGGTTTCTCTGAAGCCCCAACAGTCCTAGAACTGGCTCTGTAGACCAGGCTGGACTTGAACTCACAGAGATCCACCTGCCTCTGACACCAATGCTCAGCTCAGGAGAGGAACTCTTAAGAGGTAAAAGTATAACTAACTTACTGTCTTTATGAAACAAAAAAGTAATTTGTCCTTTTAGACAAAGCCCAAACTTACCCTTCCTAAGGTTGATAGAAGTGTCTTATGACTCAAGTTGCTGTGGTGATCCTCTAACAGACATTCTAGTGTTTCCTCAGGTCCACTGAGGACTGAACCAAAGACTAGCTAAGCATTTACTAAAATTCTAAGAGTGGCTTGTTCATTTCATGGCAAACTTGCTGAATGCTAATACTGTGTATATTCTTTCCCAGCTGAAAAAATATTCATGAATGAGCTTGAATTAACTGCTCATCATGTCCTTCTTGACGACAGGGTCTCATGCAGGTCAAGCTAGTTTCAAGCTCACGATTTAGCCAATATTGGTCTTGATCTTGTGACCATTCTTTTCCACCTCCCAGTGCCAACACACACAACATCCATACCTATTTATAAACTTCTTCATGTTAACATAAAATATGCTTATACTTATATGTCAAAATCCCCAAAAAGAAAATTTTCCTTCTTATATTCTCTGAATATCAACAAAATTCCACGAAATTCAAATACAAAGTAATGAAACAAAAATATGCCAATTCACTTAGTAGTTGTGTTAGGACACACAAGCCTTTAGTCCTAGCACTTGGTAGGCATAGGCAGGCAGATCTTTGAGTTCAAGGCAAGTCTGCCTCCAGAAAGAGTTCCGGATGGGTCAGGGATACAGAGACCTTGTCTGAGATCAAACAAAACAACAAAGCCATTTTATTTTACTGCTTCCTGATGCCAAGCATCAAAATAAGAAAGAGGATGTCTTACCTATAGGTGTCTAGTTCTTTGTTCACATGGTTGGTTCTCTTGTTGACTTTGAAAAGTTCTTCCTCTTTCTCCAATCGACAATTTTCCTCCACTGTTATTTTCCTTAAAAAAAAAAAAGAGTTTTTCATTCCTTTTAATGTATGTAATCAATATAATCAACTACAATCACAAACAGTGTATCACACAAAGCAATTGCCATACACCACAGCAAAGGCCATGTGCAAAAAAACAAGAAAAAAAAATTGTGTGTCTCTGATATGAAATTTGGCACTGGGAAAAAGTGTGGTTGCAACAAACCCTCCACTTCTGTGGAACTTCCTGGCTCTGCTCTGAACCCACTGGACCCACCTATCCACTCAGGTACACCTTGATGCTACACTTTGAACCCCACCAACTGGCCTCTGCCAGGGGAGCAATCTCCAAGAGAACTTGGATTATCCATGGTTGCAGACATCGAACTCCTGACCCAACTACATTCACCAGGACAGCAGCGTAAAGAGAGACAGAAACTCCACCTTCACACACTGGAATAAGTGATGGGAAGACAGAAATAGAAGAAAATGCCCAACAATAGAAATAAGAGTATGATAAACCAGAATCTAGGGACTCGACACCAAAAAGAACTAAACATATCAAAACAGATGAAGAAGAGTATGACTTAAAAAAAAAAAAAATTCTTAAAAATAACACAGGCCCTCAAAGATGCTATGAAAAAAAATCCCTTAAAGAAATGGAAGAAATCCAGACTAATGTGGTTTGATCAAGCCAGACTGCCTGAAACAGAGTACAAGGTGATCCTACATTCAAAACAGCTGGACAAAGCAGCCTTACAGACTTCTGCCAGGATTTCTGAATCTTCTTCGAATCCCCCGTAACTGCGCCCCTTACCAGCAGGAAGTAGTTTGGAAAGAACGCCCAAATTCCCAAATATTGTGTATATATGTTTGTTTTCATTTAAATGGACTTTGTTATATAAAATAAATTAAGAAAAGAAATGCAAAAAAAAAACAATAAATTGGAAGAAATAGAGAAAAAGGACACAGAATATATGAATGAAATAAAAAAAAATCTCTTAAAGAAAGTATAGAAAGCAAAGAAAAACAATAAAACAGATGAAGGAAGCAATTCAAACTGTTCAAGACCTGAAAACTGATATAGAGACAATAAAGAAATCCCTAATTGAGGGAACGCTTAAAACAGAAAACCTGGGTAAATGATCAGGAACTACAGACACAAGCGTAACCAACAGAATATAAGAGATTGAAGAGAGAATCTCAGGAGTTGAAGATAAACTACAGGAAATAGATTCATTGACCAAAGAAAATCTTAAATCCAACAAAACGTAGTAGAAATGTGGGATAACATGAAAAGGCCAAACCAAAGAATAATAGGCAGAGAAGAAGGTGAAGAACCCCAGCTCAAAGATGCAGAAAATATATTCAAAAAAATCATTGAAGAAAACTTTCCCAATCTGAAGAGAACTTTTCCAATTTGAAGAAATTATGCTAATGAAAATACAAGAAGCATACCCAAAACCAAATACACAGGACATAAAACAAAACAAAACAAAACAAAAAAAACTCCCCTTGACTCATCATAATCAAAACATCTAACATACAGAATAAATAAAAAATATAAAGGACAAGAAGAACAAAGGCCAGGTAATTTATAATGGCAGACCTATCAATCAAAATATCAAAATTACACCTGACTTCTACATGGTAACTCTCAAGGCCAGAATGTCCTGGATAGATGTTCTACAAGTACTAAGAGTTCACAGATTCCAGCCAAGGCTACCATACCCAACAAAACTCTCAATCACTGTAGATGGAGAAAACAAGTTATTTAATGACAAAGCCAGATTTTCACAATACATATCCACAAATCCAGCCATGGAGAATGTTCTGGAAGGAAAACTCCAACACAAGGACGTTAACTACAATAACAAACAACTAGCCAATCGATAACACCCCTTCACCAGAACCCAAATGTAAAAGCATAGGAAATATACACAACAATACCACTGCCAACAACAACAAAATGAAATCTAAAACAAATAAGAATTAACAATTAATGAATGAATGGTCCTTACTTTCCACCAACATTAATGGTCTTAACTTGCATATAAAAAGACACAGTCTAATAGAATTGACCTGAAGACAGAATCTACCCTTTCGGTGTAAAAAAGAAACACATCTAAGCTTCAAAGACAGATACTAACCTAGAGAAAAAGGGTTGGGGAAAGAACTTCCAATCATTTGGGCCCAGGCAGCAAGAAGGTGCAGTTATCCCAATATCTACCAAGTTAGACTTCAAACCAAAATCAACCAAGAAAGATAAAGAAGGCCATTTCATACCCATCATAGGAGAAGTCCATCAGTACAAAGTCTCAATTCTGAACATCTATGCTCCATATACAAAGGCACCCACATATATAAAATAAACACTAATAAAACTGAAAGCTCACATAAACCTCACACATTACCAAACTTTTTATGGGGCTTGTTACACAAGTCACACAAATGCACAAATAAGAAAGAGAACTACAGACCAACATCACTCATGAACATTGATCCAAATATACTATATTAAATACAGGTATATTGAATCCAAATTCACATCAGAGGACTCATCCAACATGATCAAATAGGCTTCATCCCAGGGATGCAGGGATGGCTCAACTTACAAAAATCTATCAATGAGACCCACAATAAAAACAAATGGAGAAGGAATAACAACATTATAATCCCACTAAGATGCTGAAAAGGCCTTTGAAAAAATTGAACATCCTTGGAAAGATCAGGGAAAACAGAAACATACCTAAATATAATAAAAGCAATATATAGTAAATCAACAGCCAACATCATACTGAAAGGAGAGAAGCTTAAGGCAATTCCTCTAAAATGAAGAACATGACAAGACTGCCCTCTCTCTACATATCTCTTCAATAATGTACTTGAAGTTCTAGTTAAAGCAATAAGAAAACAAAGGGAGAACAAAGGGATACAAATTTGAAAGGAAGAAGTCAAAATGTCACTATTTGCAGATGATATGATAGTTTCCATAAGTGGTCCGATAAACTCTACCAGGGAACTCCTATGGCTGGAAAACACATTCAGCAAATTACCAGGATACAAGATTAAGTTAAAAAAAAAAAAAAAACCTTATGTCTACTATATACAGACGATGATGTGGCAAAGGAAGAATTCACAGAAATATCTAATGGATCAAAGACCTCAACATAAAACCAGCCACACTTAGAAGAGAAAGTGGGAGGCACTCTTGAACAAATTGGTACAGGAGACAGCTTCCTGAACATAACACCAGTAGCCCAGTCACTGAGATTGGTAATCCATAAATGGGACCTCCTCAAATTGAGAAGCTTCTGTAAGGCAAAGTACACAGTCAGCAAGACCAAATGGCAGTGCACAGAATGGGAAAATTCTTCACCAACCCAACATCTGACAGAGGGATGATCTCTACAATAGACAAATAACTCAAGAAACTAGTTACCAAAACAACAAATGAAGAGAGAATTCTCAATAGAGGAATCAAAAATGGCTGAAAGAGACTTAAGAAAGTGCTTAACAGTCTTTTAGCCAACAGGGAAATGCAAATCAAAACAACTTTGAGTTACCATATTATTCTTGCCAGAATGACTGAACTTAGAAACACCAATGGCATCTTATGGTGGAAAGAATGTGGGGAAAGGGTAACACTCCTTCACTGCTGGCAGGAGTGCAAATTTGTACAGCCATTTTGGAGATCAGTATTGTGGTTCCTCAGGAAAATCGAAATCAGTTTACCACAAGCCCTGGCAATTCCACCCTTGGGCATATACACATCCATGTTAACAGAGACATCTGATCATCTGTGTTCATAGCAGCATTATTTGAAATAGCAAGAATCTGGAAGCAACCTAGAAGCCCCTCATCTGAAAATTGATAAAGATGTTGTCCATTTACACAATGGAATACTACTACTCTGCTGAAAAAAAAAAAAAAAAGAACAATGGAATCTTGAAATTTGTAGGTACATGGATGGAACTTGAAGAAATCATCCTGATTGAGGTAACCCACTCATAAAAAGAGGAACATGGTATTTACTCACTTATATATGGATTTGAGACATAGAGCAAAGGATTGCCAGCATATAATTCTCACCGCGAGAGAAACTAGTATACAAGGAGGAACCAAAGACAATAATACAAGGTCCCTCACAGAAGGGGAAAGGACAGGATCCCCTGAGCATATTGGGAGTGGGTGGGGTCAGTGAGTGGAGTGTCAGGAGAAAGAGAAGGGGAGGAGCGGAGCACATGTGGGACCAGGAAGATTAAATTGGGAGACTAATACATGAGAGAGAAAAAGAAAGAGAATATAATAGAGGGAGCCATTATAAGTTTGAAGAGAAAATTGACTCAGAGACCTACAAGGATAACCCCAATTATCAATCTGAGCAATCGTAGAAAGTCTACCTTAAATTCCCTTCCCTGATAATGAGATAGATAACTAATTTATATGCCATCATTAAGCCCCCACCTAGTAGCTGATGGCAATACAAGCAGAAACTCACAGCTAAACACTGAGCTGAACTCTTGGAATCCAGTTGTAAAGAGGGATGAGTGATAAGAAAAGTGGTCAAGACCAGGCTACTGAAACCAACAGATACAGCTAACCTGAACAAGGGTCAGCTCATGGCCCCCAGACTGATAGCTGGGAAACCAGCATTGTACTGAATCAGATCCCTGAACGTGGACCTCAGTTAGAAGGCCTGGGCAGTCTAAGGGACCTCTGACAGTTATACCAGGATGTGTCTGTGGTGCATAAAAGGACTTTGGGAGCACATTCTCCGTGGAGGAATACTCCTTTAGCCTAGAAGCAGGAGGGAAGTTCTAGATACTACTCCAAATGATTAGACAGATTTTGATGTCCCCTCTTGGATGGCATCACCCTCCCTGTAGAGTTGGGGGGGGATGGGATGTGAGGGTGTGAGCGGGCCATTATGGAAGGAGGGAGTGGGAACTAGGATCAAGTTTTATTATAGTAAGTCACTATGTTTGTTAGTAAGAGGGCCAATAACTACAACTATGGCTTGTGTTGTTTTGTTTGGTTTTTATGACAGTGTCTCATAATGTAGACCTGAAAATCACATTTTAAACCAGATTGGCCTCTAATTCACATAGATCCACCTGTGTTTGCTTCTTGAGTGCTTGAAGTAAAGGTTGTAGACCCAATATTTTTAATTGGTAGTCAAAAATAATAAGAGAGTGAGCCCAATCCCCACAGAGGGATACTCTCTTAGCCTAGACACAAAGGGGAGGACCTAGGCTTTGCCCCAAATGATGTGACAGACTTTGATGATCCACCATTGAAGGCCTCACCCTTTCTATGCAGCAAAAGAAGGATGTGATGGGGTCTTGGGAAGATGGGACGGAGAGAGAACTGGGATTGATATCTAAAATAATATTGTTTCTAATTTAAACTTTTAAAAAGGAAAAAAATAACGAGAATAAATAATCCCAGCACTAGCACTAACCCTGCACTACTTTTGTTCTTTTACTAACGAGTAACAGGTAAATTATTGAACAGTTACTGTGTGCCAGAACTGTTACGAGACATTTCTGTGGGCAATTAAACTAGTCAACAGCCATACAAAACTATTATTTCCATTGCATAAAAATGAAAACAAGGTACAGAGAAAGCAGTCAGATACCATGTAACAATAAGTCTCTGAGAAATGAAGCAACAAGGCATTTCATCACTGTGTGGACATCAGAGTATACTTAAAGAAACAAAGATGGCAAAGAATCAATGGGTGGCATTGTCCTATTTGTGGTCCATTTTGTACCACCATGTTATTATATGACACATGATTGTCACCGGGAGCAGGCTTTGGGAGCATATGGCCTCTTCCTACTTCTAGTTTTATCCGTCTTCTTCAACTTTAAGGGGGTTATGATCTCTCCTCTTCCTGCTCTAAGAACATGCTCCCATGCTCCCCTCACTATCATGGGCTCTCCCTTTGGAACTGTACACCAAAACAAGTTCTCCCATCTACTAGTTGCCTTGACCTGAATAGTTTGGTATTTAGGTGCTTTTGTTTGTTTGTTTGTTTTCTTTTCTGCCATTGTATTTTATCACAGCAACAGAAAAGTAACTAATACAACCTAAATGTTGAAATTTAAACTCTACTGATAGAACTTCGAAGAGAAATCACATATATAAAGCAGTATACTAAACTTCTAGATTCAAATATTTCACTTCTTCCCAATATTAAACTTAAAGAGCTGAACATAATGTATCAGTCATGAAAAAAAAAAAAAGAAAATAACGTGAATGAAAAAAAGCAATATAGAAAATAAGTTAACCAAAAGTATAGCCTATAGAGGCAAGAACTTATTCTGATATTTATACAGTTTTACAAAGTTTCTATGTCCTACCCTGAAGAACAGCTTGTGGCATAATTCAGCTTGATCTGTGAGTTGATTCAGAGCAGAATATATAATACTATTCAAAATAGACATACTCATTGGGCTTTTTGTCAACTTCTCACAAACTACAGAAACTTGGCAAAAGAGAATCTCTACTGAGAAAAATAACTCCCCAGGACATGCTTGAGGCAAGCCTGTGGGCATGTTCTCCATGACTAATTGATGTAAGAGAGACCCCAGCCAATGCAAGTGGTGCCACCCCTGGGTTATATAAGGAAGCTGATCAATCCATGGAAAGCAACGCAATAAACAGTCCTCCTCCATGGCCTCAATTTCAGTTGTGCCTAGACTTTTCATTATGACCAGTGTGATCAGGACAGCAACAGAAAATAAAGTAATACATTAAATCACAGTGTGAACACATACAAACAGAACACAATGCATATTTTCACCACTACTTTGAAAATGGACAAAAAAAAAATGTGTTGCACCTTTGAATTTTTTAAGCATTATTCATTAACTTCATTAACTCATTAACCATTAACTGGTAAATTAGCAAATACTGGGGCCACTGGTTCCTGGCGTAATACAGGATTACTTCTCTGTTGATCACTTTTCATGAAACATATGATGTAAAGAATACACAACTTTGAATCCTGTGTATTTTATTTAAAACTCGCCATGGGACTGGAGAGATGGCTCACACCTAAGAGTGCACAAACTGCTCTGGCAGAGGACACAAGTTCAGTAATCAGTAACCACATGGCAGCTCACAAGCATTTGTAACTCAGTTTCAAGAGATCCAACGCCTTCTTCGGGCCTTAGAGAGCACCAGGCACAGGCATTGTGCATAGACATACATACAGGAACTCTCACATACACATAAAATGAAAATAAATATCCATGGGCAGGAGCAATAGTTCAGCCATTAAGAAGAGTACATCCTGCTCTTGCAGAGGACCTGAGCTCAGTTCCCAAGACCCATATCCAGTGACTCATAACAGCATGTTATCTACAATTCCAGGGAGGGCCAACATTTCTGACTTCTACATGCACCAGCACTTATTTTTACAGGTTCACACACATCATACATAATTTAAAAGAGCAAATCACAGTTTTGTTTCTTTATTTTGCTTTGGTTGATAAGATGGGGTTTCTCTATGTAGCTTTGTAGACCAGACTCACAAAGATTCAGCAGCCTCTGCCTCCTGAGTGCTGGGATTAAACGTGTACACCATCCATGCCCAGCATAATAAATCATTTTTTAAAACTAGATAAAATCTACAATGGTGGAAAACATCTGTTCCAAGCACTTGGGAAGTGACAGCAGAAAGATCAGGAGTTAAAAGTCACAGCTGACTGTAATCAGGGTCAAGCCAGCATGGACTACATGAAACAGTCTCGAACAAAATAAAACACATCTTGGTTAACATAAGTTGTGTATTTCCTAAAGTAAATTCCCAACCAACAGCACTGTAAGTTAAGACAAAACAAAGTTAATCTTATACATGGCATTTTTTTCACAAAGTATATTATGGCCTTCTCACCATCAAGAACACGTGACAGCACTCAAGCACATGTTTGGGTTCTATGTGAACAGGTACCTCACCAAATAAACAATTCTAAAAAGAAGAGGTAGTCAGAGAAGACAATTGTTTACAGAATGAGAACTGAAAGAAATTGCTGTGTTAGCCCTCAACCAGGAGTTCTCACACTGGGCCTCTCAGAATCTTCATCATTCTCAGTTTACAAATCAAAGGCCAGCAAATATCTGGGGAAAAAAAAACAGGCTTTAAGGTTACAAACAAATTTAACAATGGACTTTACATCGCACACACACATACATAAATACATGCACACTTAATGTATGAAGGAATAGGACAGACAAGGGACTTCCAAAGGGCAATAAAAGTCAAAGTGTGCTTGGTTTTATAATGAAAACTCTAAACTATAATTCTTATTAGGAAATCTGCAATTGCAAGATTGGTATCACAAGGGTCTTTTCTCTGCCTTATCTGGACATGTCAGGGCAATGTCTCATATTGCCATCAATATTTAAATACACTGAGTACAATTTTATTTATTTATTTTCATTTTACATATTAATCCCAGTTCCCCCCTTCCTCCCTCCCTGTTTCCCTCTGTTCATACCCCCCATGCCCCCGACCACACTCCTCTCCCACCCCCCACTCCACATGTAGGGTGATGTCTTCCAGGAGGGGTCATCTAAATCTGACACATCATTTGGAGTAGGGACTAGGCCTTCTCTCCTGTCTCTAGGTTAAGGGAGTATCCCTCCATGGGGGATGTGCACCCAAAGTCCTTTTGTGCACCAGGTACATATCCTGTTTCCACTGTCAAGGTCCCTTAGACTTCCCAGGCCTTCCGGCAGAGACCCATGTTTAGGGAGTCTGAGTCAGTCCAATGCTGGAATCCCAGCTATCAGTCTGGGGGCCTAGTAGCTCCTCCTTTTTTCAGGTTGGCTGTCTCAATGTATATTTGTAGCCTGGTCTTGTCCTCTCTCTCTCTCTGCTTCTGAATTCCTGTTTTGCTCAGTGGTTACTTGTGGGTGTCTGCTTCTGTTTCCATCTGCTGCTAGATGATAGCTCTATGATGGTGGATAAGACAGTCCTCAATCTCATTATCAGGGAAGGGCATTTATGGTAGCCCTTCCACTGTTGCTCAAATTGTTACTTGCAGTGAGACTTGAAGGTCTCTGGATATTTCTCTAGGTTCATTTTTCTCTTCAAACATATAATTGCTCCCTCTATTATGTTCCCTCTCTCTTCTCATCTATTCCTCCCCTGACTCAATCTTCCTAGGCCCACATGCTTTCCTCTCCTCCCCTTCTCTTCCTCCTAGCTCCCTCTCCACTCACTGCCCCACCACTCCCCATATGCTCAGGAGATCTTGTCCCTTTCCCCTTCTGTGAGGGAACTTATATGAATCTCTTAGAATCCTCTTTGCATCTTAATTTCTTTGGCAGTGTTAATTATAGGCTGGTGATCCTTTGCTCAGTCTAAAATACATATATGATTGAGTACATACAATTTTATTCTTTTTGTGACTGGGTTACCTCATTCAGGATAGTTTCTTGAAGGTCCATTCACTTTACTGCAAATTTCAAGATTCTATTCTTTTCTTTTCCGGCAGAGTAGTATTCCATTGTGTAAATGTGCTATATCTTCTTTATCCATTCTTCAGTTGAAGGGCATGTTGGTTGCTTCCAGATTCTTGTGATTACAAACCATGCTTCCATGAACATAGTAGAACAGAAATCTGTGTTGCATGGATGTGGATCAGTTGGGTATATGCCTAAGATGGCGATTGCCGGGGCCTGTGGTAGACTGATTCCCATTTTCCTGAGGAACCGCCTTAATGATCTCCAAAATAACTGTACAACTTTGCACTCTCACCAACAGTGGAGGAGTGTTCCCCTTTCTCCACATCCTGTCCAGCATAAGTTGTTCTTGGTGTTTCTAATTTTAGCCAATCTGGCAGCAGTAAGATGGTATCTCGAAGTTCCTTTATTTGCATTTCCCTGATGGCTAAGGACTGTGAGTACATTCTTTAGTGCCCTTCAGCCTTTTAAATTTCCTCTATTGAGAGTTCTCTATTAAGGTCTGGACCCCATTTTTAATAGGGTTATTTGGTATTTTGTTGACTAGTTTCTTGAGTTCTTTGTATATTTTGGAGATCAGCCCTCTGTCAGATGTAGGATCGGTGAAGATATTTTCCCATTCTGTGGGCTGCCGTTTGGTCTTGTCAACTGTGTCCTTTGCCTTATAGAAGCTTCTCAGTTGGGGAGGTCCCATTTATTAATTGTACATCTCAGTGTCTGTGCTACTAGAGTTATGTTCAGGAAGCAGTCTTCTGTACCAGTTTGTTCAAGGGTACTTCCCACTTTCTCTTCTATGAGGTTCTACGAGTTTCAGTGTGGAAGGACATATGATGAGGTCTTTGATCCACTTGGACTTGAGTTTTGTGGATGGCGATAGACATGGGTCTATCTGCAGTCTTTTACCCACCATCATCCAGTTGTGCCAGCACCATTTGTTGAAGATGTTTTCCTCCTCACGGTATATACTTTCAGCTGTTTTGTCCTAAATCAGGTGTCCGTAGCTGTGTGGGTTAATGGCAGAATATTTGATTTAATTTCATTGGTGACCTTGTCTGTTTTTGTGCCAATACCAGGCTGTTTTCAGGACTATAGGTCTGTTGTAGAGCTTAAAGTTGAGGATGGTGATGCCTCCTGGAGTTTCTTTATTGTACAGGATTGTTTTAGCTATCCTGATTTTATTTCTTTTTCTGTATAAAGTTGATTATTATCCTTTCAAGGATATTGAAGAATTGATTGAGCACAAATATTGATTGGAAACCCACTATTTTCCTTTCAGTTTAGGCACTGGGAATATAAATAAAAATACCATACTTCTTACAGAGTTTAAATTAATATGAAGCGGAGGACGTTTAGAGAACAAAACAAGATGTGACGAGAAATAACGGAACAAAATAAGAGATATTGGTTTAGTTAGGGTACCGAGAAAGCCTTCTTTAAGATGACAGCGGGACCCCACATCTGAATGAAACAAAGATTCAAAAATGCAAGCACATAGAACACCACATAGTGAAAAAAATAAAAAGAAGGAAAGAAAAAGCTTGAAAGATGAAAGACCTCACCATACAGATGTGCTGGGCACACCAAAAATGAAGAAAGCCAATGGCAATAGATAGCAACAAAGAAAAGAGACATAGAATAGTCTATAGCTTCTCACAAGGTGGGTATGGTAAACTTGGTTCTGAGAATCTTGTTTTAAGTCTGTTTAAAACATTTGAGGGGGGGTGCAGGAAAGACTGTGACAGTATGCACAATTTATGTTTTAGGAGTTATTCTGAGTTTACAGAGAAAAGACAGTGTAGGAAGATATAAAGACATTCATAGGGCTACTGTAATGAACCAACTACTGCTAATGATGGCTTTAACCAGAGTATTGGTAGATGATAAAAAGCCATCAGATTAAAGGTTAAGAAATTTGACAGAATTTGATGATAAGACAAACAAATATGGGACACAAAAGGGGCACTGAAGGATGACTAGCAGCTGCCCTGTTCACAAATACAATGATACTGCCATTTAGTAACTACATCAAAGAATATTAAGCAAGACTAACTTGCGCAGAAGAAAGGAGTCAGTTTTATATACAATAGGAAGTTCCATCCAAAGACACCGCTCAGATTCCTGGACCCTGTATGTCAGCATGAGTTTAAGGCAATAATCTGATAAATGTTACCAGATACTGAGAAAGGTAGCTTGGGAATTCCAACATATTTACATTTTGTTCATGAAGAAAATCGTCCAAGACAAAATAACATTCTTAAAAATGAATGATGTAGCCAGGTGATGTAGGGCACTCCTTTAAAACTAGCAGTCAGGAAGCAAAGGCAGGTGGATCTCTCTTAGTTCAAGGCCAGCCTGGTCTACAGAGTGAGTTCCAGGATAGGCTGCAAAGCTACACAGACAAATCCTGTCTTGAAAACACAAACAAACACCAAATTAAAAAAAAAAAAAGAAACAACATGAATGATTCTATGTAATTGATAACATCCAATAATCAATGTGTAAAGCCTCTAATACATAACATGCATTTAAAGACATTTCACTTGCCATTCACTGGAGTTACCAAACACCTCTCACCTGTGAAGCATCCTTTCATTGTCTTGGTACAGCTCCCTCATCACTGTGATTTTCCTTTGAAGCTTCTGTTTCTCGATTTCAAGTTGTGTATTACCTGACTGCAAAGACACTTGTTCAGACTTGAGACTTCGCATATGCTCTAGACAAAGGTACAAAATCATAAAGAAACTAAAGGAATTAAAGAAATTCTTCAGTTCTTAATAAAGAAATTAAAGGAATTTCATACAATTAAAAACATATTAAAAATATTAACGATACACAAAGTTGGTCAGATCACTGTGACTTCAAAACCCACCTACTTTATAAAGATACACAGAGAAGCCTATCTGGAAAACAAAAATCCTTAATCACATGCCTAGGGTTTTTTTAAATGTATATGGAATCACTCAGACAATATACAATTAAAAATATGTCTTAAAATTTAGTGGCTAGAGATGGTAAGGGGAGTGTTTGTTTTTCCAAAGGTCCTGAGTTCAGATCTCAGAAACTACATGGTGGCTCACACAATCTGTAATGGGGTCTGGTGCCCTCATCTGGCTTGCAGGTGTGCATCCAGTCAGAAAATTGTATACATAATAAATAAATAAATCTTAAAGAAAAAAAAGATAATTGACAAGATTGGACATGCCCAGGGACATACAGCTATAGACAATTACTATACACAACAGTTCAGTTACTAATACCATAATAAATCAGTCTTTTTTTCAGTCTAAATTGTTCATGTGCTGTCATTCAAACTAGCTGATAATAAGTGTTCATTTCCAGTTTCCTGAGAGACCAAGACTCAAACAAAATGAAGACTGGAAAGAATAATGACTTTTACATTATTTCAACTGCTATACTACTGAATCACCCACAAAATTGGGGAGATAGCTCAGTCAGTAAGGTACTGGCTAAACGAACATGAGGACCAAAGTTTGGGTCATGAGCACCCATATAAGACCTGTCTGAGTGCTGAAAAGGGAAAAAACAAGATCCCTAGGGCTTACTGAGCAGCACAATCCAGGTTTAATGACAGCTTTCTCAATGAATAAGGGGGAAAGCAATTGAAGGAAAGCCTGAATATCTACCTTTGTCCTCTATATACATATGAATACAGACACACACAAAATGGATTAACAATTATAAGTGATTGTGAATTCTGTATGAACTAGCATACCATTATTTTTACATAACTCATGTTTTCTTTCATTATGATTAATACAACTCTACACAGCTCTAATATTAAAATGAGAACCTCAACTCTGACCTGCTCTAAGGTATCATTCCCAAAACATATGTGAACCAATCGAATACAAGAAAAAAATGCACTATACTTCAAAAGGGCCGTTTCAAAATCATAACAAGGAAAAGTTTAGTAACTATGTGCAATGGGATGTTATTATTCTAAAATGCAAGCTAAATAAACATATGGACCAAAAGAAAAGTTTGTGTCGATACAGTAATAGCAAAGGGAACGTGTACAGGAAATCATGAATAGTTGACTTCTGCAAAAATTGTAAAGCTATATCAGAAAAAAAAAATGCCCATCCATGCTGTCTGCCAGATCTAACAAGTCACTTATCAAGAAATCAATGGTCAATACAAGCTGTAATATAATTGAATCATACTAATGCAAAGAAGCCTTAAAAAACAACACAGATTATTTTACCATTATACACTCAAGCTCTTTTTTCTAGTGTCTTACTTTATCTCATTTTAAAACTTTTAAAACTAAGTGTTTGGGAGACGTGGAGGGCAGGGGCTCAGAAGGAAGGGGACTGGGAAAAAGTATAGCTCAATTCAAAAAACGTGTGTGTGTGTGTGTGTGTGTGTGTGTGTGTTCACCTCAGCCTGCATGCCCAGGTGGGCAAAGGTCAGAGGACAACTAGCAGGGGTCTGTTCTCTCCTTCCACTGGAGACTGAATTCAGACCATCAGGCTCAGAAGAAGGGGCTTTTATGCACTGAACCCAGACACTATAATAGGGCACTGTACAGGCCAGGTGCAGTAATTTTAAGCCTATATAAAGCAGACATGTGAGAAGCTGAGGTAGAAATGTGAGGACTTCAAGAAGCCTGGGGTTACATAGAAACATGCATTTAAAGGAAGGACACTATAAATTACCAAAAAGGCCAGAATCTATGGGAGATGAGAGATGGTTAGAGAAAAATGCTCCCATATGTTAAAAATTAATTATTGAAAAATTTTATGACGCATTAAGGAAAGAATGTTGGGGCTGGAGACATGGCTCAGCAGTTAAGAGCAATGAATGCTCTTCCAGAGAACCTTGGCTCAATTCCGATCACCCACAGGGCAGCTCAAAACTGTCTGTAACTCCAGTTCCAGAGGATCTGACACTCTCACACCGACATATATGTGAGCAAACTCCCAATAAAGTAAATAAATAAAAAACATTAAATAATTTTTTAAAACACCATGGAAAAAGAAAAGGTGGATTTGGAGGAACGCTCTACACACACAAGAGTTTCCCATATTATTTGGTGGGGGGGGATTAAGACTGGCCAAGAGAAGGAGTAAACAATGGAATAACTGGTGAACTAATTGCTTGCTACACTGGTACTTCCTACTAAGATACATGTACGTTAATGTATGCCTCGATAAAGCTGCCTTGAAAACAGAGTGCCTATTCCTCTCTGTATCTTCCACACTGTTACTACTATTCTCAGATAGCAGCATTTTTTTAATTAGACTAATGTTTTTTCAGGTCTAATAACAATACAATTAGTATAATCAGTGAGTAGGGCAATTTAATCCAATGGTTCAATCTTTTTTAAGCATTTTGCTCATTAAAAGTCTTAAAGGCCTTTGAGACCCTTTTGGTCTTTTTCTCATCAGATCTCAACCCTGGTCTTGAAGGTTATAAAGAAGATAAAGTACACTGAAGCTGGCCTCACAACGATGAAGTCTGGTATAGAGCATAGGTCCAGATTCAAATGGTTCTGGCTATCGTTTGGAAGACAGAATAAGTTAAGAATGAAAAGGAAGAAATGTGAAGTTCTGGGCAGCCGTGGCAATGGTTGACTACATATTGACGTTTCTTGTATTCATTGAGAGGATTATTTTGTTGATGTTGATTTCTGGTAGGTTTATATTCAGCTGTGTAATCAGTGAAGGGGCTTTGCCTGTGATCATAGGTGTAGAGTTAGAAACAGGCAGGAAAAGCATCAGGCAGGTAAAAATGAAGCTCTACAAGCAGAAGTTTTTGTCTTATGTTGCATCATTTAAGCAAGTGTAACAGGATCAATAAAGCCTGTTTTGAAAAGAAAATATAGATGAGGAGAAATAAAAAAAAAAAAAAAAAGATGCCTGTGGTTCCATTCTGAGTTAACCAGCACAGACATTTGAATATGTCCATCCATTCTTTTCAGATATAAAAATATGAATTTATTTCATTAACACAGTGAGATGTGATATACCTTTTACAGCACAAACACAACTGGCAAAAACTATTTTTCAATGTGAACAAAATCAGCAAACTTTTTTAATGCTTTCCATAAAAAAATATATTTTTACAGGTGTAAAGCCACTCTTGTGTATGCTAATAAATTATATGAATATATTAAAATAGTAGACATTACAAGCTCAAGTCCTGAAGATCACTTTCTCAATTTTAAAAAATGTAAGGAAAAAATTAAATTTAAAACTTTTTAACATCTAAAACTATATCCAACATTGTACTCCTTGTGGTGGCTTGAGTGAAAATGTCACCCTAGGCTCAGAGGATGTGACACTATTAGGAAGTATTGCTTTGTTGGAGGAAGTTGTCACTGAGGGTGAGCTTTGAGGTTTCAGATGCTCAAGACTGACCCAGGGGCACTCTTCCTGCTGCCTGCAGATCTAGATATAGAACTCCTGGATCTTTCCCCAGCACCATGTCTGCCTGTGTGATCTTCTGCAGTGCAATTACTATGGAATACTACTTTATGGTATACTTATAATTTGCAGGCCCTAGAACTCTGAACTATAAGCCAGATCCAATGAATGTCTTCCTTATAAGAGTTGCCATGGTCAAGGTGTCTCTACATAGCAATAGAAACCCTAACAAAGATGCACCATACTCCACATTCTTACATACTTTTAATAATTTACATAAATATAAGAGATAATGGAATACATTTACCACTGACAGTAAAACTCAGAAGTAATTCATTCTCTTTAAGGAGACGTGCTCGTCAAGAACCCTTACCTGTAAGATCATCATTTGTTGCATCTATTTCAGATAACTGAGTATAAATTTGGTTTCTGTCTCCTTCTAGGGTTTTTAACGAAGCACTTAACTTCAAAGAAGGAAAAGAATAAGAAAAGCAATTATCAATTACACAAAAGAAACACACATCCCCAATATACCCCATACTACTGTTCTGCAGTTATTTTCCCCGTGATGATGTTATCATGGACAACATAAAGACATCAGTGCAGCTGCCAAAGCAGCCTTCACCCTATACAATCAGGACTTTTTACACAGATTAACTAAGAACTGACAGAGGGAATAAACCAGAAGAAAACACAGCTATTATTTATTTCTCAAAAGAGTATATAGAACCATTGGAACCAGAAGAAAAGAATGCACATGGGGAATGATTAAATAAAACAATAATATTCTGAAGATATCTTTAATGGAAGAAATGAGTGTACAATTTGAACATTTCTAAATACTATAATTATAAAAATTTCTAAAGTTGATATAAAAAAAGAAATTGATAAGGAAATCCTAGGGGCTGGAGAGATAGTACAGTGGCTGCTCTTCCAGTGGACCTGAATTTAAGTCTCTACACGCACATGGCAGCTCACGACTGTCTGTAGCTCCAGTTCCAGGGAATCTCAAACCCTCATAAAAACAAGCATGCTGGCAAACCACCAATGCACAGAAAATTAATACATCAAAAGAAAAAGAAAATTCTCATCATTTATCATATAACCTTATACAAAAAAAATTAAAGCAATCTTTAAATTAGTTACTAAGGACACACAGATTTCATGTCTGCTGTAGGTCCTGCTCCTTCTCATCTAGATTTTTACATACTAATACAAACCTCAGTAGCATATATTAGCTTCCTCAAAGCTCCCTTAGGCTGATTACCTACAGTGAAAAATAAAACCATACTTAGTGAACACATCCAAATGAATACATTAGTTCTTTATCTAGTCTTGCAACCCCTCTTCTGGCCAAAATTAAATAATTTGAGGCTGAGCTTACTTGCTCTTGACTCTAATTCCAACATTTCACAGCTAAGACAAGGGGATTCCCATGAGGATAAGGCCAGCCTGGACTCCAAGGTGAATTCCAGGCCAGCTTGACCTACAGCAAGATGTTGTCTCAGTAAAAAGAGTAATTAAAATAAAATAATAATTTATATAAGGTAGAGTGATCTACACTCAGGAAGATAGACAGTGTACTACAGAGACCCAACAAGAACTGAATATTTACCTAAACAGTGTCCATGGACTTAACTATGCTTAGATTCTTATGGCATTACAGCATCCAGGTTAATTAGTCAACCGTGGCTTCAACACTAAAATTATTAATGAACCATGGCTCCAGTTAAGTACTATTAAACATAAATAGAATTTATGTTTCTTCTATTATAAAATAAAAATGAAAAATACAAATATTTTATATTACTATACCTTACTATAGTTCCCCTTTTGTTATGGAACTTAAGAGCTGTGTTGTTATAATGAAGAAATATAGGCTATAGAGAAGAACAAAAGAGAAGAAGTCTACAACTCTGAAGAGGTAAAGAAATATTTACACAAAAGACTAGCTAAATAAGGTGGAAAGGGAGCGTGGTATTTCATGAAGATAGACAAAATGTGCCAAGTCTAAGTATATGAGGAGCTCGATACACATGTGGAATGAAGAGGAAACAAGGAGCCAGTCGCCACAAGTCAGTGCACGTTATTCTCTAAGTCATTGTTCACTTCTACATCCAGATTACCATCATCAGTTACATCTTCCCCAAGCACAGAATTCCAGTCTTTCATCCTTAGCAGGCTCTCCATCAGAGACTGGATATTGAGTAAAAAGAGAAAACAAAAAGAGAAGGTAATGACTCATGATAATAGCTTTACAATTTAGAACTTAACTCATCTGAAATTCAATCCTGAGCCAATGAGATGGCTCGGCAGGTAAAAGCATCTGCCACTTAGACTGATAATCTGAGTTTAATCCCCAGAACCCACATGGTAGGAAAATTGCCTCCCAAAATTTGTCTTCTGAACTCCATACCCACATCATGGAATGCACATACCTGACACATACATACACAAGTAAATTTTTAAATATTATAATTTTTTAAATCAATCCCCATAAATAAATCCTTTTGTACCCTAAGTATCTCTCTGCAATTGAGATATGTAAACAGTTGGTTTTATCTTCTAACTCCACATTTAGGGACTATTAATCCTGAAAAACTAACTTGCTGAACATGGTACATCTTTTACCCCACCACTCAGAAGGAATAGGCAGGCAGATCTATGTGAGATGGGAGCCAGCCTGATATAATAAAGTGAGTTCTGGTAAGAAAACACTACCTCTTGAAACACTGTATGCAAAAATAAATATTATGGATATTATGGAAAGGAGGGATGGAGGAAGGGGAGGTAGTGAGGGAAGGAAGGAATGAAGGATGAAGAGAAAAAGGAAAAGAAAGAAGAGAAAACAAAATCAAATACAGTGTTTTATAATGGTTCATTCTTGTTAACTACAAAGCAATAAAATATTTTCTTTTGTGCGTATCATACACACATGAGTATGCAGGTGCACATACAGCTGCAAGAGCATGAGGCAAGAAGATGCAAGTGTCTTCTTCCATCATACTCTACCTTACTGCCTGGAGACAGGACCTCTCATGGAATAAGAACTCCACTATCTCAAAAGCATGGCTGCTCAACAGGCTCTAATCTCCACTGTCTCTGTCCCCTGTGCGGGACTCTCAGGCATGTGCAGCCATGATCTTCTTATGTGGGTGCTTAGAATTCAAACTCAAGACCTTATGTTTGCAGACCAAGTGCACTAACCCACTAAACCATCTCCCCACTCCCTAAAATACTTTCTTTTGACATTCTTTATATTTTTTACTAATTTACAGTTGGACTTGAGAGATAGCTGAGCAGTTTGGGACTTGTTACTCTACTAAAGCATCTAAGCTCTTTTCCCAGCACCCACATCAGATGGGTAACTTGTAACTCCAGCTCCAGGATATTCAGTGGTCTCTTCTGGCCTCTGTGGGAAGCATGCAGTGGCCAATAACATATGGAGTGGGATATGTTGTGTGGTGTTTCATCTATCTCCGAGACATACAAAAGCTATAAAAAAGATTCATACAAATCTATGAAAACATCATAGACATCTTGGGCACTGCACTCAGATGCACATTCCTATACATGGGCACATACAAATACACACCAACTAAAAAATTAACATCTCTGGCTGGAGAGATGGCTCAGCTGTTAAGAGCAGATATTATCTTGACAAAGGCCCAAATTCAATCTCACTACCCATATCTAGCATTTCTCAACTCCCTGTAACCTCAGCTGCAGGGACTACAACCTTTCTGGTTTCTGAGGGCCAAAAAACTCACATGATTATACCCACAAAAAACTAAAATACAGATTCTTGATTTATACAAGGAAGTAACTAGCTGGAGAGTCCAACTGAGACAAACAAAGACACGTTGTAAAATATTTTGAAGGAGTACTGGAAGACCATCAACTGATTTTTCTGCTGCTGTTGATATTTCTTTTTTTTTTTTTTTTTTTTTTGGAAATCCGCCTATATCTGAGAGTCCACTCTGAGTTCCTGCCGCCAGCAAGATCCTTGACCCCTAAAGCAGGGCCTCTACTAAAGAAAGAGGCCTCAGCTGGAGAGTCCCAGTTTCCAGTGAGATCAGACTATCATGCAGAAACTTGCCAAGTTTCAGCTCAGCCTCTGTCCTCCTCCCCCAGCCATTGTCTAGAGCCATTGGCTAGTGGCATCTTCTACATTATCCTCAGCCCTGACCCCATCCCTGGGTCCCTGTCTGTGGAGAGACCTCCTATAGAGCTTGGACTACCCAGAGATATAGATATTGACTCACTGACCACAAAATCCCACTGGGGAAGTATCATAGAGAGAGGGGAGACCCCATCAACACCTACTGGAAGAAGCTATGAGAAGACGGCAATACAAGAAAACACCTAACAACAGAAAGACAAGCATGAAACCACCAGAATCTAAGGAATCTACACCAACTAGAATGGAACACAACAACAAAGCAGAGGAAGCAGAAGGGAACGACTTAAAAATTTCTGTCATAAAAATGATAGAGGCCCTCAAAGAAGATGTGAGAAAAATCCCTTAAGGAAATGGAGGAAAAAAACAAACAAAAAGTGGAAGAAATGAACAAATTCCTTAAGGAAAGCAAAGAAAGTACTGAAAGCCACCAAAAAAATAAATAAATAAATAAAAAATTAAGCAGGTAAATGAAATGGTTCAAGACCAAAAACTAAAATAGAGAAAATAAAGGCAACACAAACTGAAGGAATGCTGGAAATAGAAAAACTGGGCAAAAAATCGGGAACTACAGGCACAAGCATAACCAATAGAATTCAAGAGATCGAAGAGAGAATCTCAGGTACAGAAGATAAACTAGAAGAAATAGATTCATCGACCAAAGAAAATCATAAATCCAACAAATCCTTAACAAAAAACATACAGGAAATGTTGGACACCGTGAAAAGGCCAAACCTAAGAATAATAGGCATAGAGTAAGGTGAGGAAGCCCAGCTCAAGTTGGTGAAAGCATATTCAACAAAATCATCGAGGAAAACTTTCCAAATCTGAAGAAGGACATGCCCATGAAAGTACAAGAAGCATACCGAACCCCAAATAGGCTGGACCAAAAAAAAAAAAGACCCCTCCACATATAATAATCAAAACACCTAGCATAAAGAATAAAGAAAATTAAGCGCAGTGAAGGAAAAAGGACAGGTAACATATAAAGGCAGACCTATCAAAATTACACCTGACTTCTCCATGGAAACCCTCAAGGCCAGAAGATCCTAGAAAGATGTTCTTAAATATAAAGAGAACATGAATGCCAGTCTTGGCTACTATATCCAGCAAAACTCTCAATCACTATAGATGGAGAAAACAAGATATTTAATGACAAAACCCGATTTTCCCAAAACTTATCTACAAATCCAGCCGTACAGAAATTATTGGAAGGTAAACTCCAACCCAAAGAAGGTAACTACGCCCACAAAAATGTAGACAACAGATAATCCAACTACACCAGAAACCAAGGGTAAAGAAGAACTAATATATTCAAAATACCACTGCCAACAACAAACCTAAATCGAGCAAGCATCAACAATCAATGGTCCTTACTCACGCTCAATATTAATGTCCTTAACGCACCAATAAAAAGACACAGGCTAACAGAATTGATACGAAGACAGAATCCATCCTTCTGCTGCATACAAGAAACACATCTTAGCTCCAAAGATAGACATTACCTCAGGGTAAAGGGTTGGGAAAAGATATTCCAATCAAATGGAACCAAGAAGCAAGCAAGCATAGCTATCCTAATATCTAACAAGTTAGACTTCAAACCAAAATTAATCAAACAAGATGAAGATGGTCATTTCGTTTTCATCGTAGGGGAAATCCATCAACACAAAGTCTCAGTTCTGAACATCTATGCCCATAATACAAAGGCACCAACATTTGAAAAAGAAACGCTACTAAAACTCCAAGCTCATATAACACCTCACACACTTTTAGTGGGAGACTTCAATATACCACTCTCAACACTAGACAGGACCACCAATCAGAAACTCAACACAGAAACAAAAGAACTAACAGAAGTTATGTCTCAACTGGGATTAACAGACATCTATAGAACATTCCATCCAAAGAAAAAAGAATATACTTTCTTCTCTGCTCCACATAGAACCTTCTCTAAAATCAACCACATACTAGGTGACATAACAAACCTCAACAGATACAAGAGAATAGGAATAGTCCCCTGTATCTTATCAGACCACCATGCTTTAAAATTGGAATTCAACAACAACACAAATAGCAGAAAACCTGCAAACTCAAGGAAACTGAACAATGTGCAATTGTACCACTCCTAGGTCAAAGAGGAAATAAACAAAAAAATTAAGGACTTTCTGATATTCAACGAGAATGAGGACACAATATGCCCGAACTTATGGGACACCTTGAAAGCATTGCTACGAGGGATGTTCATTGCACTAAGTGCCCATATGAAGAAAACAGAGGATAGTCACATAAGAGAATTAACAGCGCAACTGTAAGCCTTAGAACAGAGAGAAGTGAACTCACCCGTAGAAGTAGATGCCAGGAAATAATCAACTTGATGGCTGAAATCAACAAAATAGAAACCAGGAAAACAATACAAAAAAAATCAATGCAACGAAGAATTGGTTTTCTGAGAAAATCAACAAGATAGACAAACCTTTATCCAAATTAACGAAAAAGCAGAGAGAGAATATGCAAATTAACAAAATCAGAAACGAAAAGGGGAATATAACAACAGAGGAAATGCAGACAATTTTCAGGTCATACTTTGAAAATCTGCATTCCACAAAAATTGAAATTCAAAGGAAATGGACAAATTTCTGGATAATTATAACTTACCAAATTAAATTAAGAACAGAAAAACAACTTAAATAGACCTAAAACCTGCAAAGAAATAGAAGCAGTCATCGAAAGCCTTCCAACCAAAAAAGTCCAGAGCCATATGGATTCAGTGCAGAATTCTACCAAACACTAAAGGAAGAACTAATACCACTACTCCTCAAACTATTCCACAAAATAGAAACAGAAGGTTCATTGCCAAACTCTGTTTATGAGGCCACAATAACCTTGGTACCCAAGCCTCACAAAGACACAACTAAGAAAGAAAACTATAGACCAATATCCCTGATGAATATCGATGCAAAAATACTCAATAAAATACTGGCAAACTGAATTCAAGAATACATCAGAGAAATCATACTCCATGACCAAGTAGGCTTCACCCCTGGAATGCAGGATGGTTTATCACACAAAAATCTATCAAGGTGATCCACCATATAAACAAACAGAAAAAGAAAAACCATATGATTATCTCCCTAGATGCTGAAAACTCTTTCTACAAAATTCAACACCCTTTCATGATAAAGGTCTTGGAGAGGTCAGGGATAATAGGAACATACCTAAACATAATAAGAACCATATACAGCAAACCAACTGCCAACATCAAACTGAATGGAGAGAAACTTAAGCCAATTCCTATAAAATCAAGAACAAGACAAAGCTGCCCTCTCTCTCCATATCTCTTCAATATCGTACTAGATGATCTAGCTAATGCTATAAGACAACAAAAGCAGATCAACGTGATCCAATTTGAAAAGGAAGAACTCAAACTGTCTCGATTTGCAGGTGATATGATAGTTTATATAAGCAACCCAATACACTCTACCAGGGAACTCCTACAGCTGATAAACACCTTCAGAAAATTAGCAGTATACAAGATAAACTCAAAAAAATAACAATAGCCCTACTTTTTTCAGACGACAAAGAGACAGAGAAAGAAATTGAGAAGCATCACCCTTTACAATAGCCTCAAGCAACATAAAGAATCTTGGTGTAATGCTTACCAAACAAATAAAAGACCTATATAACAAGAACATTGTGGCTCTAAAGAAAGAAATTAAGAAAGACACCAGAAAATTGAAAGATCTCCCATGCTCTTGAACAGGTAGGATAAACATAGTAAAAATGGCAATCTTATCAAAAGCAATCTACAGATTCAATGCAATCCCCATTAATATCCCCCCACAATTCTTCATTGACCTTGAAATGATAATAATCAACTTTATATAGAAAAACAAAAGACCCAGGATAGCCTAAACAACCATATACAATATAAGAACTTCAGGAGGCATCACCATTCCTGATTTTTAAATCTACTACAGAGCTATAGTTCTGACAACAGCCTGGTATTGGCATAAAAATAGACAGGCAGATCAATGGAATGGAATTGAAAATCCTGATATTAACCCACACACCTAATGAACACCTGATTTTCAACAAAACAGCTAAAATTATACAATGGGGTGCAGACAGCATTTTCAACAAATGGTGCTGGCACAATTGGATGAGGGTGTGTAGAAGACTGCAGATAGACCCATGTCTGTCACAAAACTCAAGCCCAAATCGATCAAACACCTCAATCCAGCCACACTGAACCTCTTAGAAGAGAAAGTAGGAGGTACCCTTGAAAATAACTCCATTGGCACAGACCCTGAGAAAAACAATTAATAAGGGACCTCTTCAAACTTAAAAGCTTATGTAAGGCAAAGGACACAGTGGACAAGACCAAATGGCAGCCCACAGACTGGGAAAAGATTTTTCACCAATCCTGTATCCGACAAAGGGCAAATTTTAGAACTCATGAAACTAGTCAACATAACACCAAATAACCCTATTAAAAAATGGGTTACAGAATGAAGAAAGAATTCTCAACACAGGAAATCAAAAAGGCTGAAAGACACTTAAGAAAATGCTCCACATCCTTAGCTATCAGGGAAATGCAAATCAAAACATCTTTGACATACCATCTTACTCCTGCCACAATGGATAAATTAGAAACACCAATGATGACTCATGTTGGAGAGGATGTGGAGAAATGGGAACACTCCTCCACTGCTGGTGGGAACGCAAACTCATACAGCCATTTTGGAGATCAGTATGGCGGTTCCTCAGGAAAATGGGAATTAGTTTACAACAGGACCCGGCAATCCCCCCTCTTGGGCATATACCCATATGATCCACATCCACACAAAAAAGACATCTGTTCAACTATGTTCACGGCAGCACTATTTGTAATAGCAAAAACCTGGAAGCAGCCTAGATGCCCCTCAATTGAAGAATGGTTAATGAAGATGTGGCACATCTACACAATGGAATACTACTCTGCAGAAAAAAATAATGGTATCTTGAAATTCGCAGGCAAGTGGATGGCACTTGAAGAAACCATCCTGAATGAGGTAACCCAGTCACAAAAAGAGGAACACAGTATGTACTCACCCATATGTGGATTTTAGACCTAGATCAAAGGATCACCAGCCTATAATTCACACCACCAGAGGAACTAGGATAGAAGGTGTATTCTAAGAGATTCATATAAAGTCCCTCACAGAACTGGGAAGGGACAAGTCCCCCAGAGCTCAGTTGAAGTGGGGGGGGGCAGCAAATGGAGAGAGAAGTAGGAGAAAACAAGAGGGAGTAAAGGAAAACATGCGCGACCAGGAAGATTGAGCCCGGTTAGGAGTAGAAGATGAGAGAGAGAGAGAGAGAGAGAGAGAGAGAGAGAGAGAGAGAGAGAGAGAGAGAGAGAGGACATAAAAGATGGAGCCAATAATGGTTTGAAGTTAAATTGAACACAAAGAAAGGTCTAGAGAGCTACAAGACTGCTGCCAACTAACAATCTGAGCTTCTGTGGAAAGGCTATCATAAATGCCCTTCCCGAAGAGTGAGATCAACAACAAACTTATCCATGTAGTACTAAACTTGTGCCTGATGGAAACAGGAGCAAACACCCATACATAAACACTGAGTCGAAGTAGAACCCAGATGCAGATGGAGAGGACAAGACCAGGCTGCAGAAACACATAGAGACAGCTTACCTGAACAAGAAGGAGCTAATGGGCCAGCAGACTGATAGCTGGGAAGCCAGCATGGGACTGACTCAGGCCCTCCTGAATATGCCTCTCAGCCAGAAGGACTGAGCAGTCTAAGGGACCTCAGACAGTGGAGCCAGGATGTATCCCTGTTGCACAAAAGGACCTTGTGAACACATCCCCCATGGAGGGATAACTGCCTTAACCTAGAGACAGGAGAGAATCCCTAGTCCCTACTTCACATGACGTGTCAGATCTACATGACCCCAACTGGATGGCATTCCCCTACATATGGAATTGGGGTGGGAGGGATAGGAGGGGAGGGTGGATAGAGTGCATGTGAGAGGGCAGAGAGGGAGAGGGAACTGGGATGGACATGTAAAATAATAAATTAAATTAAAAAAATGCTTTGACTCCAAAATTTAAGCTCAAGGACAAGTTACTGGGGAAAAGGATTTCTATTTTTGTTTCCACAGAAAATGAAAAGATGTGGATTCCTTCCAGACTAATGTGGTTTGATAAAGCCAGACTGCCTGAAACAGAGTACCAGGTGATCCTACATTCAAAACAGCTGGACAAAGCATCCTTACAGACTACAGCCAGGATTTCTGCATCTTCTTGGAATTACCTTGTCAGAGCCCCTTACCAGCAGGAAGTAGTTTGGAAAGAATGATGCCCAAATTGCCAAATATTGTCTAATGTTTGTTTTCATTTAAATGGAATTGGTTATATAAAATAACAAAAAGGTAAAAATCATTATTTTATTTCTTTATTCATGAACACTAGGCTAAAATACTGGCGAACAAAGACATGGAGTGTTAACATATATATTACAAATCTATGTATGTTCTAGAAGCATTTGAAATGTAACAAAAAGACACAATAGCAAATAAAAGCTGTTAAAATTATTTGAACTAAATAATTTGAACTAAACCCAACAAGCCATTACCTTCATCTGATTTTCCTTAACCTTTAGGAGTTGCTCTGCCTGTACGTTGGATACTTCGATTGCTATTTTCTGTTTATTGAGTTGATTCATTTGTTCTTTCATGACTTTAGCTTCTTCTAAATACTGACAGGAAAACAATAACAACGATGTGAAAGATAGCACAATGTTTAGAAGAATTTTTTCAATATCATTAAAAGATACTAAATGTGTTATTAAATGATATTAAAAAAAGATAGGGTTGCTACGTAAATAGGGACTCAGATGTGGTTCCTTTTTATAAAGAACTTTCAAAGCAGAAGACTATAAAATAAGAAATATTCTTCAATTCATTTACAAGGAAAATTTTAATCAAGTACACGATTTTGACACATACTTGTATGAAAAATCTAGTCAATTCTTTCTATCTTTGTACCCTAAATACTCTGCTACATCTCATTACTTTTGTTTGATTGTTTGTTTTGTTTTCCCAATAGAGTTTCTCTGCATTGTTTGGAGCCTGTCCTAGAACCTACTCTGTAGACCAGGCTGGCCTGGAACTCACAGCAGAGATACACCTGCCTCTGCCTCCCAGGTGTATACATGGTAGGACTTTGAAGTGAGGATGACTCAGTTTTTATTATAGTAAGGACAATCAACACAGGAGTCCTCACCACAATGTTTTCTAAAGCCTGAGATGATAGAACAAAGATGTGAAAGGAGAAGGCATCAACCCCAAAAGAAAATGGACAAACAGAAGGAACACGTGAGACCAAACAATCCACAGACAATAAAAGAAACATAGGCCAGTTAGAAAATCCTAAAATAAGATGACTTGACACAATCCAGAGAGGCTCATGATTGAAAGCAGTAGTAGTAGAGGGAGGAATGGAAACCAAAAGGGAAGAATTAGGGAACTGGAGAGACAGTAGAGTAGTTAAAAGCACATACTGCTCTTGCAGAGGACCCACACTCAATTCCCTGCACCTGCACTGAGTAGCTCACAGGTGCCTGTAATTCTAAATGATCTAATGTCCTCCTCTAGTCCCTACAAATGCCTGAACATATACCCACATACCAACACACAGATGTATACACATGCTCCTGATATCTCTCCTATTACCTCCCTGTACCTGTCTTCTCTCAAACATGCATATACACATCACATTTTCTGCCACTCATCTCATTTTTTCTTTTATGCATACATATAGCTGAATGTTTCATCCCTACTGGCAAGCTTCAATAGTGCTGTAAGGTGTTATGCATACAGCAGTCCAAACATATTCATCAATGTCACCTACCTGTGAAGCACACAAGCTGAAATAACAACCCAGCAGCAAGATGTGGCTTATGGTACCACAGTAGCATAAGTGTTATTAAAGTAAGCAACCACTTTCTAATTGGATTTAAGGCCAACCAGCTCAATGAGATGACATGTTGTCCAGTACAGCAATGCACACCTTTCACCTCAGTGCTCAGGAGGCAGATGCAGGGGGAATTCTGTGAGATCAAAGTCATCCTGATCTACATAGGGAGCTCCAGGATAGACAGAATTACTTAGAGAGATTCTTTCTAAAAAAATAAACTGGACCATCCCTGACACTATTAAGGCCTCTAGTCACTACACACAATTACACATATGTATCCACGTGAACAAATGAACACACACACACACACACACACACACACACACTCAACTAATCAGGTAGTCGTCAATATCATTATATGGAAGGGCTTTAAAGTTAGTCTCTCCAATCTTGGATTGCTATTTGGTCACAGAAGGCCTTACCCTCCCTGAGAAGCAGAAAGGGGATAGGGTGGGTTTTGGTGGGGGTTATAGGGGTGAATGGGAACATGAGGGAACTGGGATTGACATGTAAAACAACATTTTTTCAAATTTAAATAAAAAGGAAAAAAAAAAACAAAATTTAAATTGTCACAATAAATAGTTCTAGTAACCCACAGTTTCAAGAGTTTCCAGAATGTAAGAATCCAACATATTAATGAAACCCTATGTGACACATCATCACACAATCTCAGAGAGCCAGAGACAACAGAAAGATAATGTTCGAGAAGAAAAAAAGGGCAGCAAGCAAAGAAGGTCCCATAATCAACACATCATTCAAGTTTCAAAACCAAACATGGAAAGGGAAGACAATGCAGCAATATCAAAATTTTATTTAAAAAAAAATGCAGCACAGCAGAAAGATCTCCTGGTTTGAGACCTGCATGAGATTATAGTGAGTTCCAGAACAGCCAAGACTATTACACAGAGAAACCCTGTCACACTAACAACAACAAAAGCAGAATCAAAACACCAAGAAGTGCAAATAAGTATCGAAATATCAGAAACATGAAAGAGAACAAGGAGTTAGAGCAATTTCTCAGTGGTTAATACCATGCACTGTTCTCCAAGAGGTCCTGAGTTCAGTTCCCAGCACCTATATCGGGCTCATCACAGCCACTTATAACTCCAAGTACAGGAGATTCAACATCCTTCCCTGGCCTTTCAGAGCACCTTAATCATGAACACAAATGCACACAAATATAACATGCACAAAATTAAAAAAATAATAATTAATTTTGAAATAAAATCTTTTTAAAAATGGAAAATAAGACCTTTACAGCTATGCAATTGCCTTTTAAAATTACCTACTGTACCTTATTATCTGAAAGATAAACAAGTTAATTAATCACAAATGTTCTCTTTTGAAACAGGAAACAGAACATTTAAGATAAGGAAACAAGAATCCTTGGCTGCTGAGTGAACTGTAGTATCAGGACAAAAATGCCCAGTAGATCTATAGAACACATTTTTCTTTTTCTTTCTTTGCTCTTTCTCTTTCCTTCCTTTCTTCCTTCCTTCCTTCCTTCCTTCCTCCTCCTCTCCCTTCTTTCCTTCTTGGAGACATGGTTTCTCTGGCTATCCAGGATCTCATTCTGTAGACCCGGCTGGGCTCAAAGTCACAGAAATCCACCTGCTTCTGTTCACAGTGCTGGGATAAATAGGTATGTGACACCACTGCCACTCATTACACATTCTTATTGGACTAGGAGAATCTAAGATTCCAAGAAAAATGGCCCCCAGAAGAAAATGAAGGAGTCCAAGAGTATCTATGGTTATTTCACGAGACCTGAATTTGGTTCCCCTTACAGACCATGTTGGGGATCTGATGCTTGTGGCCTCCAAAGGTACCTGCACTTGTGTGCACATATCTACAATCAAGTTACACACATGCACATAATTAAAATAAAAAATAGAACAGGAAAAATCTGGCAGTAGGCACACACATAACTTTGAACCCAGCAATTAGGAGACTGAGTACCTCAGTAAGTTCCAGGTCACCCTGAATTTCAATACAAGACACTCTCAAAAAAAAATAACAATAATGACAATAATAGAATTGTAAATGAACAAATTAGCCAAGGTAGTTGAGTGATTGGCATTTCCATTGAGATAGATTACAAATATCCATTACAGGAAGCCAAGTAGTAAAATAAAATATCGGGCAACTCAGGATATATAGTCAAGTCAGACAGACTACTATTCAGAGATCCATAATACTGTAAGAAGAAAATGTCACACTAGTAATTTGGGAAGATAGTAAAGGCGTTTCCACAAGAGGAAAAGGACAGTATGTCTGTAACAAAGTAAAGGTAAGGACAAACACCATGTCACACCTGTGCACAGTCAAACTCTCACACCACACCCCCACAAACACCCCCATCTCAATATGCACACTATAGAAAGGAAGGAAAAGAGAGACAGCAAGGGAGGGAAAGGAAGGAAGAAAAGAGACAGAGGGGAAGGGGCCTGGGACCTGGGAAGACAAACAGATTTATGACAACAGCAGCGAGAGCATTTGTGGGTTAGTGTCTAGGAGAGAAGAGGGTGAGGATAAAAGGTAAGATTTCACTTTACATTACCCAAGAACTCCTCCCTCCTCTAGCACCCCAATTGGTAATCTGTTAACTCTTACTGCAGTCTTTATTGTGAGGAATCCTGTTAGCCGATGTCTCCTGTGAGAGTAAAAATTCTGACTGCCTTCTATCAGGGGAGAAGACAGATGGAAGAACACACTTTTAAATCCTTTATGGGAGTCTGCAGGGGAGACTTCCTGTTCTCATAAGCTTACTCATTCACTACACAACTCCACACATGGTTCATATGTGAGTACCCACAACATCAAAGGCTATATTCATATCTAAAAAAAATATCTGTAGTCTACAAACCTGACGCACACTTTCCTGACGTTGAGAATTTTCATTCAAGGTATCTGTTATTACTCCTTTAAGTCGTTCTTTATTTATTTCAAATATTCTTAGTGTGGTTTTGGCCTAAGTAAGAGAAATACACCGTTTATAACAATTTCGCAGAAAGCCGCCTGATTATGTCTTTTCTGAAGAACATAAAAAATGTAAGCAAAAGCCAAAACATTCCACTATTTACAGCAGAGGCAGTATCAACACTACTTTGATAGACAAAGTCATTTGCCACATGACTTTGAACAAATTATTGAACCTTCCATGTACAATGCAGACCATTTTGTTAACTACTGAAATAGAAAAGAACAATTATTAGTTACAGAATTATTGGTATATTTAGCGGCTTACTTAAAACACTGCTTTACTGCCTATTTGCCAAACATGGCTTCACTTGCTACCAGGAAGGGAATAACCTGGAGAAATCGCTGAAAGAATGGGTTGTCACCCTTAGCAACCTGCTACTGCCATGTACACTTCAGAAAAATTTGCTTGCTTGCCTGCCCACTTTGTGATTTTAGAAAAGAAACTCTAACTAGAATTGAAGGCTTTCTGGAGGTCTCAGGAGGACAGTCCACTGGTGACCTCTCTCTTCCATGCTCACTAGTGTAGGAGTAGATATTAGAGAAAGACCCCACACTCCTTACACTTTGTCTCCTGACCTAAACTTTATACAGCAGGAAGCAAATCTATTTATTATTGATACATGTTACACAACTTCAAGAGTGCTCAGATACATTCCTAGGTTAAATATATCTAGAGGAAAATGAATTTCAATCAAAGTAACACATTAAAACAAATGCATATTTAAGATTGGCTACATTTCAAATACTAACAATATTTTATTACCTAATGTGATGGCTGTTTGGTTATCAATGATAACTGGAATTAACTAAAACCCAAGGAAGCTGTGAGTACTGTTTCTAAATTAAATAATTTCAAGTGGCAAGACCCACATTTAATCTGGATCTTTTGAGGTGGGAAGATCCACCTATATTCCAGGCTATACCTTCTGGCAGCAGCCTATCTAAAGGACATGGAAGAGGAAGCTTGCTGGTCCTCACCCTCACTGGCATTACAGCCTACTTCTTTGGTATTCCAGTGTATACTGAGTATCAGGTGAGATATCCAGCCTCATGGACTGAGAAAGTGCTGGATTCTTGGACTCTCTGTTGGTAGACTGACATTGCTGGTCTGAGTGGAACACAGCCTGGAAATCGCTTTAATAAATACCTGATATATAGATAGATATCTATTTAGATAGATAGATAGATAGATGACATCTCATAAGTTCTGTTCCTCTAAAAAACTCTGACAAATATACCTAATAATAATATGAAACATAAATGGTCTTCAGAAGTGACAGACTAATTTATTTCAACTTAACTTACTTCAGCTAGCTGTGATTTGACAGACTGTGATTCATCTGCTAGAGACTGGATCATTTTTGAAAGGTCACTCATCTGAAAAGACAGTATCAGTCAGTAAGTATTTAATAAGTTCATTTTGCTCCAAGACAACATGCATTAGTGAGGTACATTGTTAATTTACTGTTAATAAAAGGGAGAGGCCAGATAAGGAGGCCTTGTCAGCTTGCATTCCAAGTGCTCACAAGGATTTTAAAAATTATGTAATCACATGATGTCCTTAAAAAAGCAATACATCATAGAACTTTTCAGGTTTAAGGTGAACCCACTAATTTGTATGTTAAATAATCTCACACACATCAAGATTTTGCTTAATCCAGAATTTAAAGTAAAATAAATGATATATATATATATATATATATATATATATATATGTTATATATTTTTCACTATGAATATTCAAGTTATATTCTTTATGGTTACTTCCAACGTAAACATTGAAATTTTCCATTTAAAATAACAAGCGAGCCAAGTGTGGGGGTGCACACTTGTAACCCCAGCTCTTAAGAGGCACAGGCAGGAAGGTCATGAGTTTTAGGCCAGCCTCACTTATACATACAGGACTATATTCTAATACTATGTCAATGAATATAAACAATAAGAAAACAGGAATATGCACAAGCCACTCATCATAACATCTAAAAAGTAAAAGTTTGATGGGAGGTGTTGGCACATGCCTTTAATCCCAGAAAACAGGAGGCAGAGGGAGGTGGATCTTTGTGAGTTCCAGGCCAGCCTGGTCTGCATAGTGAGTTTCACAACAGCCAGAGCTATTACATGGAGAAATCCTGTCTTGAAAAAACAAAACATAACAACAAATAAATAAAAGAGGTGAAAAGATCAGATCAGATGTGAAAAATTTTGTTCTCATATTATTCTACATCATTTTTTTTTCTTTTGATTTTTCAAGACAGGGTTTTTCTGTGTCACTTTGGAACCTTCCTGGAACTCATTCAGTAGAGCAGGCTGGCCTCAAACTCACAGAGATCTGCCTGCCTCTGCCTCCAGAGTGCTAAGATTAAAGGCATTTGTCAAGAATGCCCAGCCTGCATTCCATTTTTTATATACATGAGTTTATTTACATTTTTGAAGATAGTATATCCCCTCCCTGTTCAGGGCAGGATAGCTTGGAACTGTTGTTTCTTCCTCCCAAGTGCTGGTATTATAAGTTTGTGCCACTATGGTTGGCTCACATATAATATTTTAATCAATATTTAATTTATAGGTAAGATTCATAATTCTCTTGGAATATATAAGACTCACCAATTTCTCTTCTTCATAATGCTTAGCTCTCTCTTCTTCTAGTTTCTTCCCTATAAGTAATATTTCTTCTTCAAGTTTAGATTTATCTCTTTCTAGATTTTTATAAGTTGCCTAAAATAGAAAGTTAACTTTAACAAGCCAAACATAAGAATTTTTAGTTAGGGTAAAAATCAGATGATTGTAGGGTAAAAATCAGATGAGTATACTCAAATTTATAAACACTTTATACATTTTTTCATTTCTCAAATATTAAAATAACAGCAGGTTTAACAGTTGCCAGCAACTTCTATAAAAAAAAAAGTGTAAGTATTTTAGGTGCCCACCAGTTAACCACGGCAAACAATGAATATCCCCTGAAGGAATTAAAACAGTTGCATTCCAAAAAAACTTTTATGTAAAAATAAAGAAAAATTAATGAGTTTATTTGGAGTCTAAACTCCCTGCAGATTCTACAAGGGCATTCTAAATCATAAGACACAGACTTGCTACTCAGGACAGAGGATGACAGAACTGACATACTGGACTGAACACATAATCTAAGGGACAAAGTTTTTTTTCTGTTTTATCATTGGTAGGAGCAGGCTACTTCTATTTACTCTACAGGCTCACAACTCAGTTTTAATAACCGTTCCACTTGCAAAGAGTATTGAGGCACTTCATCACATCATACTCTGTCTGTTAAGACAAGTCATTGTGTCCTCTGAATCAGGAGAGTTAACTGTCCATCTCTCCTAAACTCTCCATTCTGTGAAATCATGGTTATGGACTGAAAACTGGCTGTGATGGAGTGTGTGGACAAGGGTTGATGCACAGAAAGGGATTAAATATTTATCACCATGCCACTCTTTACAATGTAAACCTCAATTCTAATTTTAGTAAATATCTACTACCATGGTAAGAAAAAACAATATGGTCACAACTTACTTGTCTGCTACTATGCTTAAATTTGTGAGAGTTCTATGTCTCTTTCCTGGAGCAAACTATGTCAAAAGTAGGAATTGTCTTTCCAATCCATTCACCAGAGTACAGAATGCAGAATTTCTTTCTTTCTATAAATCTATAGCTTCTGATAAACTGATTTTGTATCCCTCAAAACAAGTTAATGACAAGAGATAAAACTGTTATGTTTTAAAATATTTTATGCCACCTACAACTATTCTGTTTCCACTAACTTTTTCTGTACATTGTAAGATCCAGATACACAATTTCATATTTCTCTGACATAATTGTTTTTGAGGAGACAAGATATTTCTAATAAGAATCTTTTCCCCAGCTTTTACATCATACTTTTTTTTTTACCTTCAAACTCTGTACTTCTGTTGATGCCTTGTCAAAGTTGGCCTCCTTTAAGGATGACTCTAAGCCTTCATACTGAATAAAACAAGGGAACACATGAGGGAAAAAAATACAAAGTTTAACTCAACTTGTATCTAAATAGACACCAAAGAAGGAAACAGAATTTATATCCACCATGTAAAGTACCCTTGGCTTTTATGAGCTTAGTTTTGCAATCTAAACACTGTGCTGAGGAAAGCCAAGTCTACAAACAAGCCACAACCACCAGCCTAGGCAACATATGGCAGAACGTTTCCTTTGTGACTACCAAAGTTGCTCCACATCTGCTGGGGCTGAAAACCCTAACAGCAAGTGTGACTAAAGTGGATCTAAAGAAGTGAGTCATCTACTATCCCCTGAACAGATTAATGGCTTCTCCAGTCTGTCAGTAGAACAATATGTGGTAACTGGCTATCAGACATTTATATCATGTGATAAATAAGGCAAGTAAGGAAGATAAAATCTGTGAGTTTCAGACCACCCTGGTCTACAGAGTGAGTTTCAGGACAGCCAGTGATGCACAGAGAAACCCTGTCTCAGCACCTCAGAATTTGTGTTATTTAGAGACAAAGCCTTTAAATACAGCTAGGTAAAATGAGGGATTTAAGATGACTGCAACGTAATATGACTGGTATCCTATGTGGAGAGCACTAGGACAGAGAGTGACATAACAAGCAGACAGCAATATCTAAAGTCAAGGGACAGGTCACAGAGGAAGCAAAGCCTGGCTATATCTTCATGGACTCATTTCAAGAACTGTAAGGAAATTCACTTCTGCTGCTAAAGGTATTTTGTCACAGTAGCCCTAGCATGCCCGAATGAAAACAGTAAATAAAGTCTCTACATGATAACAAGTAAAAGTACCTTTACATCCATGATAAGCAAAAAAAAAATCTCATGAAACATTACACTACATTAAATTGTAATTCAAATCCTCTACCTTCTAAGACACTGAACAAAACAGAAATGTAAGCCACAGAGTAGAAGAGATTTACAATCCATATATCTGACAAAACTCTTTCTTATATATGACATAACATAGTAAAAGCAAAGGCCCTAATCTATATGGCATAAACTGAGAAAGATTATGAGTGCATTTAAAAGGATGGAAATGGGCAAGTGTGATGGCTCAGTAAGTAGTTAAGGAGCTTGCTGCCAAGACTGATAACCTGAGTTCAATCCTAGGGACCCACGTAATAAAAAGAGGAAAGTGACTCCTCCATGTCCTATTCTTGGTACACGCCTACACAAATAGACACACACAATAAAAATAAAGTCATCTTTTAACGTGGAAAAGACTTAAAAGGCAATTTTACAATATCTAAATGAGCAATAAGCAAATCAAGGTGCTCTGACTAATTAGTCAGGGAAGGTAAACACTACACATCACCAGGGTGGCTGCAAAGAGAATGGCTAAGTGATGAAGTTGAGCAGCAACAGAGCTCTGGTCTGAAACAAAGCTCTGATGGCAGGCAATAACCCATGGAGAATAATTAAGCTCCACACTGTGATGGATGGTATTTTCAAACACATCTTACCTCCTCTTGAGCAAGGCACACTTTGTCAATTAGATCACATTTCTTTTTGATTTCCATTGCAAGTGCCACAGCCAGTCTATTCTCTCTTACTGAGCAAGCAAAGAAAAAATTATTATGACTAAAGTGTGAAAACACTTTAAATTATATACAATCACAAGATCTAAAATCAAAAAAGACTACTTACTCAAATAAAGTCGGCTTTGAATCTGAAAAAAAAATTTAACAAAATTACATTAAAACAAATATATCTTCAAGCAAATCTATCTGACTTCTACTTCCAGCTTTAAGATGCCAACTTTCTTATGGCCTTATGGTAAATAAATTACCCAAAAGCCTTCTATTTCAAATGAAAACAATGCTATATAGTAAGATCTCCCATTGTGTGGTATCATGTGTGTTACCATATTAAAGGCTCTGAAACAGTCTTATTCTAAAGAAAACTGTATAATTCCACTTAACTCCATGTTTCCCATGCATATATTGGCTCTAAAACAAAGTATTTTAAGGAGCCACCATTATTAAATCTCCTACGGTTAATAATCAAAATAAAAATATATGAAATATCATTGGACTCTAGACCTTGACTGACTAAAAAAACTCATTAGTCTTTTTCTTCTTCATACTTCAGCTTTCGATAAGGAAGGGATAAATCCACCCTTGAGAACAGTGGGGATAGGGTAAAGTGATCAAGGGATGCAAACAAGAACACTCATGCCACCTAGAAAACAGAGACAGAAAACTGGAAGAAAAAAAATGACAAAAAAAAAAAACAGTAGGATATATGTAAGCAGAAGGTAAGGAAGAAAAAACCATGAAGATATTAGAAATGAAGTCAGTCAGAAGCACAAAGGCCAACATCTAAAAAGAAGTCTCAGAAAGAAAAGGCTATGTTATGACTCCCTCCTTAAAAACAGTTAGCATAGGAAAAAGCAATATAGGATCCAGGAGCAAATAGGATCCAGGAGAGCCATGAAAGTAGCGATTTTTACTCTTAGTTGGGAAGTAGATACACCTGCAAACTTTTTAATATTGTTAAAAACAAACACAGACACCCCAAATTTAAAGAAGAAAAGGGAAAGAAAGAAAGTTGGGGCTTTAGTACTAGTGTGTAGTATCCCTACAATAAAATCCTTTAAAATACACTTACATAAAAATATTTCTGTTAATCTCTGTTCAGTTTTTAAAAACCACCTGTTAGCATAATGCAGAACACTAAGACCTAACTCATTTCCCTGAAATAACAAGTTTCTCCAATTAGATGTTCAATCTAAACACAAAATGAAGGTTAGAGAGAAATGGCTCAGAACATTTGTTAGTCTTGTAGAGGACCAAGATTCAAATGCCATCATCGACATTATAGCTCACAGTCATCAGTAATTCCAGCTCCAGGGCATCCAACAATGGCCCACTAATCACTTCTGTAGACCAGGAACACATACCACACACACATGCATACAAGCAAAACAGCATACACATAAAAGGAAATAAACTTAAAAAACAAAAACAAAAAACTTAGAATGACCATTCACTTACTATAAGTGGTTACTTACTGATCGGTATCCTCTCCAAAGAAATAAGAAAATGGTAACCAGTCCAATGGCAACCACACATATCAGCGATTCTAATGATGGCTCACTAGGATCAAAGCTTGTTGTCATATCTTCAGGCACTGCTGCCACAACCTTCAAGACAAAGAAAATAAACTTATAAGCATGCTTCTTCAACAGTACTGGTACAAAGACAGGCACAGGTGGCTGTGGCCAACTCTATTCATATTGAATGGGCTACCATAAAATACAAAGCAGAATGCCTCCAAACATGTTTTCTAGTAAATTACAATTGTTCTTATTGAGGGGCTAAGTGTGGTGAAACAGTAGTTTTCAAACAGAAGTTATGGGGAGATTCCACAGAGCATAACTCCAGGAGAGTTAAAGGATAAGGATATAGTATCAAGAAAAGAACATTGTGGAATATTTTATATGTGTTTCATTCTTTTATGTTGCATTTGTTTAACTCTGTAAAGCTGCATTACTTTGCCAGTCTAAAACACCTGATTGGCCTAATGAATAGCTGAACAGACCAATAGCTAGGCAGGAAAAAATAGTCAGGGCTGGCTGGCATGCAGAGAGAATAAATAGGAGGAGAGACCTAGAGAATATCCAGGGACAAGAGGAGGACACCAAGGGCACCAGTCATAGAGTAAGAAGGAAAGAAAGGCATATAGAATAAATAAAGGGAAAAGAGCTCAGAGGCAACACATAAAGAGAAATGGGATAATTTAATTTAGAAAAGCTGGCTAGAAACAGCTGAGCTAAGGCCAGCCATTCGTAAGTAAGAATAAATCTCAATGTATTTATTTTAGGAGATGGGTGAGGGACACCGTCCCTACCAAAGATTTTTAAAATCCAGTAAAAAAAAAAAAAAAAAAAAAAAAGTATCAATGATCTGGGTTGGGTTCTTTTCCCTGAGTTCAAGTTCATGATTTATCCATATGCACTGGGTTTGAAAAAACATTTCCTGCAGAGGAAAAACACTGAACTGCAGCTTGTCCTCTGAGGAAGGGAGAGTGATAAGAAACTAATGACAGAGCTTCAGAGTTGGGATGTAAACCCTCCCTTCCTGTCTCTTGAGTTAAATTAATGCAGTTTGAGCCCAAAAAGAAAATGGCTCTTTCAAAAACAACCCTAGAAATGATGGGCTTGCCTCTTTCCAGGCATCAACATACACCATCTAGAAACTCCACAGCTGTCTTCTCCTTGGGGTCTGACAAAATGAACAACAAATCCTTAGATAATTACTATCTATAAAACCTGTTTTATGCTAGTACATGACAAGGACCTTTTACAAGCTGCTATCTACAGCTTATTAACTTCTACCAAAAAAAAAAATACATGCAATAGTATCCTCTTTTTTTATTCCCTGTATCTTTATTTTCCTTTTTACATCTGTGACTCCAGAAAGGATCCAAAGTGTAGGTGCACAGCCTCTGCTCTGGGTTTCATGGAGAGTTCCTTTAACCTTGTGTTTTAGATCCTTAAGGTACAGGACTGACCTTACAAGGGCTCAGAAAAGGGTTGAAAATATTTTATCCTGGTCCTCTCTCTCTTTCTCACCTGAGCCACATACAAACAAGTGTGATATCATGTTGCAAGGCAATGATAACGATTTGCTTCTAGGATCACAAGAATAGATATTCAGGCACGGCAAATATTTCCATTATCTCACTCCAGAGACTATGAATGTATATCCAAGCCCTCCACATACCCTCTAAAATATTCTTCCACACCTCACAGAGTAAGGCCTGCAGTTAATTGCATATTTTACCTCTTCCTGAATCCATCTTCCCTCAGTGGGTTATTCTAGTCTTTATCACCAGGTCCCAATACTAACTGATCATAAACAAGTAGACTCCTCTGATAGCAGATAAAAAAGACTAAGACTAAAACTGTTACTAGAAACAAAGATGTGATGGAAAAGGGTAGCTCAGTCTTTAAGATGTAGGATTTTATGCAAGAGAACAATAAAATGGAGTAAATCTGTTGAAGTAAGGATAAAACAAACCGTTCATCAACAGTAGTTAGTTATTTTTAGATCTCATTTTCAGTGAGTCAGCATGAAAAGAGAACATGGTAAAAACACAACAAATAAATTAGACTATCATACTAGCAAAATACTATGCAATAATAGCAGAAAATACATTCACTCTCAAATGTACATGGAAGATTCTTCAGAAAAAATCCAGGCATTAAGCTAAAACACACATCAATGTTTTCTTTGTTTTTTGTTTTGTTTCTTTAAATAATCAAACCACATGGCCAAGCCCAGAGAAATGGCTCAGCAGCTGAAAACATTTGCTGCTCTTGCAGCAATCCATGTCAAGAAGTCCCTAAGTGCCTGCCCATGACTCCAGCTCTGTGAGATCTGATGCCCTCTTGCCGCTTCCTTGGGCAGCTGAAGCTACAAGCACATATACACACACATACACATAGTTTAAAATAGTAAAAATTCAATTAAAAAATTCCCATGTCAAGAAGCATCGTCTCTGATTACAACGGGTTAAAATTAGTTATCAAAAAAACAGGAAGGGCTGGAGAGAGAGCTAAGCAGTTAAGAGCATTTGTCATTCTTGTAGATAAATGACCCATGTTTGTTTCCCAGGATCCACTTGGTGGCTCACCACTATCTATGACTCCATTTCCAGGGAAATATGTCACCCGTTAAGGCATCTTTAAGCACAGCAAACATGTGACACATGGACATACATGCACGAGCAAAACATCCATGAACATAAAAGGTTTTTTTTAAAAAAAATAATAAAATGAAACATAAAACTTACACAAAACAACTAATTCAGTGTGTAACAGGAAAATTTATAGTCATAAAAGACTTTGTAAAAAAAAAATATGTGGGGGCAGGGGCTGGAGAGATCTCACAATGGTTAAAAACATTAGCTAGTTGTCAAGAGGTTCTGAGTTCAGGTCCTAGCATCCACATGGTAGCGCACAACCATCTGCAATGAGGTGCCCTCTTCTGGCCTGCAGGGATATAAGGAGACAGAACACACTATATATAATAAATAAATCTAAATAAAAATTTTAAATATTATTGGGCCAGGAAGATAGCTCAGCAGGTAAAAACTTTGGCACCAATCCTCAGGACCTGTGTTTGACCCCCATCACCAATGTGGTAGAAGGAAAAAACCGACTCTTGGGGCTTTGGATTTACACACACACACACACACACACACACACACACACACACACCCTATACACACAGAAAGGAATGTAATGCTCAGTTAAAAAAAATCAATGTCATAATCCACAGTAAAAGAAATGAAGAAAAAGAAGATCTCAACAGATAGTAATAAAACATGTAAGAAAATCGACCGTCTAATCATCAGGAGACTGCAAACTAGGACTACTTTTCTCAATCTGACAAACAGCACCAATAGAAGACTCATAGCTAACACCATCCTGAAGGGGAGAGAATTGTTCCCTTACAAAATGCAACACACATCCACACAGCCCACTGAACCACAGAAAATCCAGCCAAGTCTGCAAAATCCCTCCGTGTTCCTCACCCCCAACCTTATCAAAAATAAGTGTTGGTAACTGCTAGGTGCCTGTGTATTTTATGTGAAAAGCCAGAGGCTGCTGTTGTAATGTCTTCCTTCTCTACCTCAATTTTTCTAAGGCAGAGTCTCTCACTGAATCTAGAGCTCACACATTCTCTGATAAACTGATGACCAGTGAACCTGGGATTCCTCTATTCATACCTCCACCCAGCATTTACATTGCCTTAAGGGCTCCTACTCCAGATCATGGCAAGCACTTTCCTTTCCGCACTGAGTCATCTCCCTAGGCCCTGATTGTGGATTCTGAGGGAGATGTGTGTGATCTGAAATCATCTCTCATCTACAATATGCTTCTCTTCCCATAAGGCCCATCTCAGTAACTTAGCTGACAGAGCCAGGAACTTGGGACTATTCCAGATTCTTCACACATCCCACCCCTCTCTGCAGCTAATCAAGAAAGTCACACTCATTTTAGCTCTTATTTCTTCTTGCCCCATTTAGGACCAACTTCTCTATCCTTATCCCTATCAATTCTCCTTCCTGTGTTTTTTCCCCCTGACATTTGATTCTCATACTATCAGGAATATCTATACATTTTTCTATGGGTCTCATCACTGATGAGCCTGTGCTGGATCTCACACCCCACAGCAATCCTTGAGACCCACTGGTCTACAGTGAGCATCATGTCACATCAGGCCCTTGGCTCACTTATGCTGTGAGCTCCTGTGTATGCTGTTTTCACACCTCATCTACTGAAACTTATTTGCTCAGTCTAAAGACTTTGCCAGCAACCCAAGGAAAAACAATCACTCCCTTCCCTTATTTTGCATGTGTACTTCTATAGGCAATAGACTTCAACTGTGGATTAATTTTGTGTATTTTCTCCCCAAACAGCCAACATGATGAAAATGACCAAAATCCTTATTTCATTTAGAACCTCCATAGAGCATTTTTATTCATGGGCAAATGAACCATGAGTATGGCACTACTTACTTTAAATTCACAGAACATGAAGATAATTAGAACTGGCAGCAGCTCAAAAATCCTCCATGGGCACACCACGGTGGCAGTACGAGGCACCGCCATCCCTGTGCCCACCATGGGGGGCCTTGCGGCTGGACAAATGGACAGCAGCAGAGCAGAGCACAGTCAGTGGGACACTGGGAAAGGGAAGGCTTCTGGGGCCGGCTGGCACCACTGCCCTCTCCACCTCCTTATCTCAGTTGACGCGTCAACGCTGGCACTCTGACCTCCAGCACCAGAGTCCTGGAGAGCTGGAGCAAGAAAACCTAAAGCACCCAGTTTGGGGCTGCAGGCCTACACTCCGAGGCCTGGGGCACAGCCCCGGAGTGAAAGCTCAGCCCCCTATCCCCAGCTACTATCGCACTCTGTCCTATCAAGTCAAAAAAAACAAAAAAAAAAAAAAAAAAAAAAAAAAAAATACTCCCCTATGGAACACTAAAAGCTGAAGCACCAACTTTGGGGCTACAGCCCTACACTCCGAGGGCTGGCACAGCCCCAGAGTGAAAGCTCAGCCCCCAAGTTACAGCTACTATCACGCTCTGTCCTATCCTCTCCAGTCCAAAAGCCACACTGTAGTAGCTAGGGGGAAACGCTCCTACGCAGAGATGTCGTCCTCCGTCATAATCAGTGTCAGAAAACGGCCTCTGACGTAAGAGACGATGACGCATTCACACTTCGAACTCACTGTGATCAGCCCAGTTATACCACTTGACTCCTAAGAAATATCCTTTCTTGACTCGGAATTAATAGCAGGTAGGTGGGTGGGTGGGTGGGTGGGTGGGGTGTGTGTGTGTGTGTGTGTGTGTGTGTGTGTGTGTGTGTGTGTACTAATTCCTGGAGATGGAGACATTCTGCTCAGCACTGCCCTATTTAGCATCCTATTTGTAGGCCTCATGAAATAAGCTGATGCTTTTGTGTATCTCAAATGTAGGACCTGAGAGTCACTGCTCTGAAATGTCTTTTTATTTTTCAGTGTCAGATCTCATTTCATTGCTCCATGTGCTTCCAAGTAATGACTGCTTTGAATTTCCTCCAAGAAAACTATGTAGGAACTTGGCAAAGTATGTTGGAAAAGAAAACAAAAACAAACAAACAAATAAAACAGACCATCTAAAGTTTTTAAGCATCAGAAATTTGGTTTGTTTTTCCCTAAATTGGAAGTTAGAGCTGATGTGTCAGTTCATTTCCCCAGTTGTTACCTTCAGGGTGATTGAACAGAAGATCAACTGGTAAGTATTAATTGCCCTCAAGGAAGTTCTGGGAGCTACCTGTGTTTGCTGTGCTCACTGAACCACACCAAGTTGCAAAACTAGGTACCACTGTACTTGCCCAAATTTAGTTTATCACTTTGGGCCATGTGGTTTTAGGACAGAGCTGACTGGAGTTGGGTTTTGGCCCCAACTAAGCTTTCTTACATGCAGAAGAAGCCTTAAACTCCAGTGCATGTGTGCTGTAGGCCAGTAGTGACACTGTTCAAATACACTAAGCAGAAAATGTCAACATGGCATATTGGCAAGGTAGTGAAGAACAGACTGAGATCCTTTATAATTTGGATCTGGTTTCATTCTTGATGACTCATTTTCATAGTTTTCTTAGTAGAATTTTTTTTTTTTTTTTTTTTTTTTTTTTTTTGTTTCTTGGAACAGGTTTTTCAGAGGCTGCCTGGGAACCGGCTCTTATACACCAGGCAGGTCTTGGACTCATAGAGATCCGCATACCCCAGCCTCAAAGGTTGGGATTAAAAGCCTGCGACACTCCTGATTGGTTCTTAATAGATTTTCAATAGCTGTTATAATCCTTTAGTTTGGAGATGGAGCCATGATGATATATACCACAAAAAGTTATTCTTTATTAGTACTTTTTGGTATTACCCCAGGGAGTATTCATTTACGTTAAAATACAAGCTCTGTTGACCTCCATATTTTCTGCTTTGAATTACCATCTCCAATCTGTTACTCCATCCCAAGAATTGCACTACTAACTTCTTTATTGTTTTCACTTCTCAGTGTTCACTTGAACATCTTATTTGAATCAGTTTCCACAAACATCAAGAGCTACACATTGAAGCACATATGACTTTTCAAATCCAGCTCCAATAATTCTTCAAAACTCTTCATAATTCTGTTATTTCCTTGGTGTGTGCTTCAGGATTATTGTGTAGAGGGGGCGTAATATTTGCAAATTGCTTCACAATAGTGTCTCTTATTTAACAAACACTTCTCAAATGTGACGTCAATGTTCACATAAACACAAGAAGATCCTATTCTTTTTAGATGGTCTCCTGAGTCCCAGGAACACTCCACCTTTGGAATTCTTTCACTGATATACAAAACTTGCGAGCACAGCAAATGTTTAGATATTGTCTTGAAGAATTAAGTGAACTCTTTCTACAATTTTAATTATTTATTTGTCAGTGTCTGTGTGGGCAGGTGAACCCTTGCCATTGTAAACATATGGTCAGAGGCCAAATTAGGATTTGAATTGTTCCCTACTAATTTTGAATTGTGTAAGTCTAGAAGACTTAACTTAGGCCTTTAGCTTTGACAGCAAGCATCTTTACCCACAAGGCTATCTCAAGGCCTAATGAATCAGATCATAAGAATTTGATTTATTATTTTTATTTTATCAGTCAAATGAACAAATTTAAGTGAAATGAAGGAACAATAGAATTATTTTTCCTATTTTACTTGTCTGTTTGGCCGTGTGTGTGTGTGTGTGTGTGTGTGTGTGTGTGTGTGTGTGCGCGCTACAGAAAGGATCAAGAACCATGTGTGTTTTAACATGAGCTACACTCACAGCTATGTTTTATTACTTTACTATCTAGGGATGATATTCTTTTCCTTTTTGCACTCTCTGGGATGGTAAATTCCCTACATAGACACTTAGCTATACTCAATATCTGGATTTCTTACCAACCATAATATAAATAGTAAGGGCCTGTAATGGAGGGTGGATGTCAATATAACCATATTCTAACTAGTTTGGAAAAAAAGCCTCAATGTCGGGATCAAAATATTTGAAGTTTTTTGGTTAATGTTAGTTGCATGTCTTGCATGAATAGAATGAAGTTATACTCTTTTCGTGAGTGACCACTGAGGAGGGTCATTTTGTCAGTGAGATGAAGAAATTCAGACTGCCACATGAGAGAGATTTGCTTTCCATGTGTTGTGAAAGAAAACAAATTTAAAACAACCAGAAATTAACCAAGTGGCAACTAGGGTTTTTTCCCTTAACCACTCATGTGTCTGGTGTTCACATACATGGCTGCCCTTTAATTTGTGGTCCTTCCAAGTGAGTTGAGGGACAACTAAAAAGGAGAAGTTGGATGAGAATAATATTCAGCAGATGACCCCAGGACAGAGAAGTTGCTTTCTTGTGATTAAATCCATAATGACAAACACATCTGTGTAGTTCTGTGCTGTGACTTTGCTGTGTTTACTTCCCCCACCTCCCTGTCAGGGCTAAGTCAGTGTGCTGTAATCTAACAGAGATCAGTTCTCAGCTTTTTTTTGAAATGATCTGTCCAGTCATAAGGAGTTAGTTTTCCTACTAATTCAATAACTACATTCTTCAATAGGATTTTAATTTCAAACCATTGGAATAACTTATTTTTTCTACCTCCATGTGAATGTGGGTTATTAATGAGTTCATTAGACCAAACATAAATGATAAACAGTTTTTTGGTGAACAACTTATACAGCTAATAGTAAAGAACCCCTGAAACGGTCCTGCTTCAGAAGATGCAGTCTCTGCCCTTCTGATGCTCTCCAAGAAACTGAGAAAATACCCACCCCTACCCCCACTTCTCTCCCTTCAGGTAAAGGTAATTATCTTTATTCATAGTAAGAGGTAAGTATAATTTTAAAAGTGAGTTATATATCAGAAGTAGACATAATCACAGGCATACGGATACACAATCTGTTTGTTCTGTTGGCACTGTAATTTAGAAAATTAAACATGGGTACAAGATAAAGTTCACATTGCTGAAGGCAATTTAACTAGAGCACTTTCTCTGTTGGCTACACTCTTGTCCATAGATCACATGCCATGTCAGGCCTCTCCACTCTGGTGATTAAAGAAAACTCTGATGTAGACTGACCAAAGACTATGTGCCTGAATTAGAACTAGAACTATATCTTAGAAGTACCATACCACTCCAGGTGAGCCATCATCTCCTGAAATACTCTTAGGTGTCAAGAAACTGTCATTCCTCCCTTAGAGCAGAATCCCAAAGACCCAACTGAGTGTTGGTTGAAAGCATGCTGAATCTAGTTCAACAGTCCATTACTCATTGGTAGGTAAGGTACACAGTAAGCAGTGGATTTCTTTCTTTGGGTATTTGTGTGACACGGGCTCTTGTAGCCTAGACTGGCCACAAACTTATTGTATAACTCAAGACTTCCTGGAACATTGGGCCTTCCTGCCTCTACTTCGCCAATTCTGGTATTGCAGGAATGAGCCACTATTTATATCTCGTAGGCGTGGTGGTGGGTGTGCATTATTCCTAGAGATTCCTGCATGTTAGGTAAGTACTCTACTAACTGAGCTGAGTACATGTCCTTTTAGACAGCATTGTTTGTGTTGCTGTATTGTTTAACTTTTAAACTCTTCCCAGACTGTTCTCTCTGTTTACAGCTCAGTTTTAAGTATACATATATAAGTATATATTGAAACTATATCAATTACTGAAATTTCAAACATTATTAATTTCACACGATGTGGGATCTAATGTAATTTTTCCCTCAGTGCACTGAAAAATCTAATAGTTGTTAAGGCAGTAATATTTCAGGAAACTAAATTGCTACAACAGCCCAGTTCACAAAGAAGAATGCTTGATGCTGAGACGAGTTTCATTTCAGAGTGTGACATTCTGAAGAGTGTGCAAGTAGTCAGGGAATGCTCCAGTGGACAGTCTCCTTAAGTTCCATGCATCTAAACAGAATCTGCTTCTGAGATGTGATATGATGAAAGGAAGGTACTGCAAAGATGGGATGGGGTTCTTCTCCTGTAGGTAGATCTGGCTGGGATCATGTTCCTCTGCCTCACTGAGCTTCTGTCCTTCCACAGTAACTTGTATTCACAGAGGTGATTTGTAAGTAGGTTTCTGTGGCTTTTTCAGTGGAATAAGGCAAGTATGTTAGTTAGGTTATGATCACACACTAAACAAGTTTCCCTTGATGCGTTACTACCTATACAGACCAGCTTTCAGTTTCTGCAAACTTTCTTTCAGAGATGCTGATGTTGGGAGATGGGAGTCCTAGAATTCAGCACTGCAGCTAATGTTGGTTAAGTACATCACTACAACTTTGGCTATGTATATGGGAACAGAATTTCTAAGTTTCCAATATCACAAGAGATGTGGAAGCAACTCCCATGTTTGGCTCTCTCAAAATAGTCAGGTCTTTACTTATATCGAGAAAGATCTTCTATCCTTGTACTCTCAGGAAACTGTCAGCTGTCAGTGGTCACTGTTGCTCAGAGATGTCTATGAATGTTTCTTGGAAATGAGCTAATTGGGAGCTACATGAGAAAACTAGCCAAGGAGACATGGAGAAGTGTTGATGTTGGGATGTCGTTTGTTTTTAATGTTACTTCAGTTATAATCTGCGGAGTTTAATATGACCTGCAAATGCTGACAGAAAACTCCAGACTCTTGAACCCTCCTCCAGACCTAATGAATCTAGAATGAGCACCAGAACTTGAATTTGTGGTATATTACCCCCGGATAATAAACCCTTATGATCCTTCTACTGCTTTGAAGTTGCCTTCTCCTACTCCAACCTCCATATATCATGCATTCCTAAAACACATCTGAGATTGGATCAATCTCGTATTAAAAACTCTTTTATTTTTCCACTCTAAGGGATTTCCCCAGTCTCTTTAGTAGGCTATACATACTTTGCAACCTTCTGCTCTTTCGATATGAACCTCCTTCAATTCCAACCTTTGAACCTACCTTTGAACCTATAGCTGACTTCACAAGAATAGGCACATCTAAACAGGGAATGAAAACTGACTTCACAAGTTCACCTTTAGCATTCATATGCACATGGTGGTACACATGAGTGCATAGAGTAATCATAAATATTAGAAAGATTTCAGGCTATATTTATTTCACAAAAACACATACAGTCAGGTGTGCATAGTGTGTGCACATGCTTGGCAGTCTGTTTATATATATGGACACCTCTTCTATCTTTTTCCCTTTAGGTATTTGAGAAATTCCGCTTCCTACTTGTTTTGCAGACCAAATTGAAAGTTAATCTCCACTGGACATTTCCATCTGATTGTGTCCATATTCTCCCCCCTCCTTTTAATTGTCATTCTATCAGATGGATGCTGTGCACCCACTTATCATTTATACCAGCAGAGTTCATTGTATTCTGTAATTACAGATGTGGGAGGTTATTACCAAATGGCTACCATTAAACCGTCTAGTATGTACTGCCCATACCCTTTCCACACAACACCCGTGTGGCTGTAGAGAAAGAGTGAAGAAATGGCACCGTGCTCTTCTGAGGTCTGCTCTGCTACATGTAAACATAATGACTTCCACATCTCTCGTGGACTCTGGAAAGGGCAGCTGCCATTTTGATACTTGTACAGCCTCTGGAGTCACCCAGGTTTGAGGAACAGAGTCTTTCTATTAGCATGCAGATTTTTAAGCCCAATCCCAGACTCTGGTGACTAGAGATTCCACTAGTACATAATTTTACAAAGAGTCCATCTGGCAGATGTATTCCCTAATTCTGTTATACAAACACCAGGTGAAATGATAAATAGCTATTCCTGTATGTGGAGCGTGTGTCTCATACAGTGACACTATGTAATGATGGTGTTGATACCTCAGATCACTGATATTGGCCTCTGGCTTCTCCTTAGCCCCAGGAACTCATAAGCGGTATATTTACGTGTGTGTACAGGAGTATGTACATGTGTCAGTGGAGGGCTAAAATTCACTTTAAAGATCTTCCTCAGCCACTTTATATGTTATTTTTAAGAACATTTCACATTGATCTTGGATGTGACTGATTTCAGTTAGAACAAGGAGATATTGAGCCTCAGGAAATGTTCAGTCTGTGCCTCATGATGTATAGTGTCTCATCAGATTTTTATCAAATTCTTAAAAATTAAACTCGGGTTCTCATATGTATTATATGTATAGCTCTTAGACTAAGCCATTTCCCAAACCTCCTAATGTTCCTTTTTAATAGCAAGGAGAAATAAATATGGGTCTTGCCACTTCTGTTGCTCTCACTGTAGGTAGAAGGAGCATACCTACTCATGCTACCATGAAGCACCAGGATGTTCACACACTGGAGAGGGTGTACTATAAGTGTGTCGTCATCTAACTGATATACCCAAAATTCTAGCCACTCTGCCAAAGAGACCACCTAGTTAACCATGGCTAGACTCAAGGCCAGCTGCTCTTCAGAATGTATTGATTGATATTTAAAAGCTCATCTTTGTCCCATATCTTGTGGCACACATTCTGCTGGCCACTTTTGTTCTCCTTCCTCATTGAATGCTTCTCTCAATTGTGTGTCATGTCTATCACTTAGTTCCCCCTGTTTTGTCAGTCAGGAGATTGAGTCAAAGAAGGTAAATTTTCCAGAGTGGTTGTGAGGAACACAGGTTTTGGAATTCATCTCAGAGGACTCCCTAGCTGGTTCTCACAAGCCTCTTCAGGTGCCCCCACCCTATGACTGCATGATACAGTTCCTGCTCAGGTGGTTTTACACAGAACCAGAACACTGCCAGAACAACCACCCAGAACTTAAATGACTTTTCTATGTGTCAAAACATTTTTCTTTTTCTTTATTCTTCTGTCATACATTATATCCCAACCACAGACTCTACCTCTCCCCTTCCCCCAGTCCCCTTTTGCTTATCTCTCCCATAGATCTACTGCCTCTGTTTCCCTCAGTAAAGAGCAGATCTCCCAGTAATATCAACTGAACACATCATAACAAGATGCAATTATACTAACCATAAACACTCACATCAAGAAATAACAAGGTAACCCTGTAGCAACAAGTCGGTTTCACGAGCAGGTAAAAGAGAGTAATAGACACCTTACTCTAAATTTTAGCAGTTCAACAAAATCCCCAGGGTAAACAAATACAGCATATATTGCTAGGGCCTAGCACAGACCCTTGTAGGCTCTGTGGTTACTTTAGTCTCTGTTCTGAGTCCCCGTGGTTCCTAATAGTTCATTCTGTATGCTGTGTTTTCTTGGTGTCCTTCATCCCTCTGGCTCCTACAATCCTTTCTCCACTCTTCTCCTTGAGGGGACGGGGGTCCTGAGCTCTGCCTCATATTTACTGTAGGTGTCATTTCTGCTCCCATCAGGTGGAGGAAGCCTGTCTGATGGTGATTAGGCTAGGCCTCAATCTATGTGTATAGCAGAATATCACTAGGAGTAATTTCACTCTTATTCCTCCTGCCCTCCCTCCCTCCCACCCTCCCACCAACCACCTCCTTTAGTCCATATTTCCTTCTTCACCTTCCAGCATCTGGATCTGGCCATTCAGGCAGGATTGGGGAAGCGCTCCCTCTAGTGGCTCGGGTCTGAAGTGAGAACAGTCATCCATACTCCTACAAGCTCTGGACCACCCACCACTACCCCAGTGCATGTTACAGGCAAGACAGGTTATGGGTATTCAGGGTTTTTCTTTTTTGTTGTTCTTGTTGTTGTTAGTGTTTTGTTTTGTTTTGACTAGGTTGGTGTCTCAGACCTGCTACTGGGAGCCTAGTCTGACTACAGAACATAGCCAGTACAGGCTCCATATAATCCATTACAAGGAGTGTGCACAAGGCTCATGCTCATGAAAGTTTCAACATTGTCTCCTAATCCCCAAACACTCACCTATTCCAGTTCTGCCCCTTGTACTGTTTCCATCAGTCTCTCTCTCAACCTGCTCCCAATCCACCCACAAAATCTATTCTAGTTCACCTTCCCAGGGATATCCTTGTACCATCCCTGCCCTTTATCTAACTGCACTTGGTCTGTGGATTGTACATGGTTATCCTTTATTTAAAAAATAATATCCAATATGAGTGGGTACATAACATGTTAGTCTTCTGGGTCTGGGCTGCCTTATTTAGGATTTTTTTTTCTTTTTTTTTTTTTTTTTTTTTTTTTTTTTTTTTAGTTTCATCCCATTGCAAGAAAATTTCCTGGTGTCATTTTTTTTTTTTTTAATAGTCGAGTAATAATCCATTGTAAAACTGACCACATATTTTTATCCACACTTGCAGTGTCAGTGTGATTTTTCATTTAGAGAAATAGGTTCAAATTGGTAAGGAAACTATTTTTCACGAGTAAATATTTCCTTAGTAGTGAGAGAAAGCTTACAGACTATAAATACAGTTACTTTGTTGTTATAATGGAGTAATTTTATTTTACAGGTGAGAAAATTAAGGCCCAGGGTTATTTAAACATTTAAAAGCTAGTGATGCCTAAATGTAATTAACTTACAAAGCAGAAAAGGAAGAAGGCAGAGGTGAAGGAAGAAAAATGGTTTCCTGGGACGATCAAATAGCTGTAGCATTTAAAGTCTTTGCTGCTTAGTCCTAAAAACCTTAGTTTGATCCCTGAGATTTACATGGTAATATGAGATGAGAAATTTGCATAAGTTACCCTCCCACTACCACATGTACACTATAATGTATACAAATATACACACACTAAATTAATTAATATATTTAGAAATCAGTGTCTTCCTTACTGGGGAGAACTGTTCTACCTATGAATTATTTGGCTTTTAAGCAGGAGGATGTGATTTGATCTCTGGAACCATGCTAGAGATGGTTGTGTAGGCATACTTGTGTATTCTTGTAATAAAGGCAGAGGTTTGGGGTTCACTGGTCAGTTAGCCTAGCCCAATTGATGAGCTTCAAGCCAAAGAGACATTGACTCAAAAGGCATGGAAGACATTCTTAAAGATGATACCTGACATTGTACTGTACTCTCCACAGTCAAACACTCACATGCACAATAGTGCACACATTCTTGGCTTGCTGGTTCATTAAGCTGTTTATATGGATAGAGAGTTCTCCTCTGACCTTACAGGAACCCAGAAATGTAGAAGTTCTGCAGGGAAAAGGAACATGGAAGGTATTAGTTCAGGCTTTGGGTACTATGGCTAACTACAACTGATGGAATGCTTCTAAGGAGTTTAATATGGTAGCAAACTCTCCCCCAATCTCTGACGCTCAGTGAAGGATAGTACATTTGTCCCTGCTATCATTACTGCAGTAGCCTAGAGACTACTGAAAATCAGCATTTCCAAATGAGAAGTGGACAGCCTTTCCTGCCCAAACCAGCCTCCTCAACTGCCTGTGTATTACCTGTCAAAGTCCAAAAACTTGACATTATGACTGACACACCACTGTCCTTCATTTCCTGGCTTGGGATTTTTGACTTTTGAAGATAAATCAGGAGTGTCCTCAAACTCATATCACTACACTAACTCAGGTTTTCTAGGTTATTTTTACAAGGCTACCGAATATTCAGTATGCTCAAGTCAGCTAGAGAGCTTTGAGGAAATGCCATTTAGTTCCCATGAATACCCAGAGTGTCATAGCTTCAGCAAGGTGAGTTTCTAACTCATAGTGACCTCCATCAACCACTTGAGAAGGAACTTGTAAGTTGCGATTATTTCTGCTCCCTTATATATGTGCCATATATAGAAATCTTGGATTCAATTGGATTATTGCTAATTAAAGCTCCTGCCACATGTGCTTAGAATTACTAACAGTCACTATAGGAATACTGTTCTGTCCATTACAATGAGGGTAATGTGTTCATTATTATGTAGACCCTTTGTCATTTATCCACTGTGGCAAGTGTCTCTGCCAGGTACTCTGCTTCTGTTGGATGTTGTGGGATGAGTGTCTGCATAGGGTCTATTTCCTTCCTTTTGTGTTGTTTATTATTGTCCAAACTCTGGTCCTCCTGATGGTACAGGAAATACTTTATTCTGAGCTATCTTGCCAGCTCCTCCTCTAGCAATCCCAACCACAGATTTACATAATACCTGCTGTAAAGTGGGGTTGATGGTTGGATGGTTACTGTTCTCCTTTAATGCCCTCCATTCACCTGACACAACTTTCAATTTTGCCCCTATGATCTGTGAGGTATTATGCTTTACTCTGACCAGGGTTTAATTCTATGTGGCTATGCCTTGCCATTTCCCTCCCTTGCTTTCCACACTGTTGTCCATTTTTTCTGGGTTCTGCAGTTTCTCCAGGTTATATAGTCACCAAAACATGTAGTGATGTTTAATGGCACCTAAATGTAGTGAATAAAAGAAATGATTCTACTTATAAAAAAATGAGGTGCTAGCTTGTTGTTGTTTTGTTTTTGGGGGGGTTGTTTTGTTTTCATATACTTATTTTCTTCCCTGGACCTATATAATTTCCCTAATAATAATAAAGTCTTTTCAAAAGCCATCATAGAATTTACATTTAATAATTACATCACAACTAGGATTTTATGCCTGCATTGATTCAAATACATTTTTATTCCCAGAAAAAAACTTAATGTGGCAAAGTTATATGAATAAATATTTAAAGAAAATTCATTTATTTATTTAAAAAGTTTGTAAAATTGGATAATGTTTCTTTCTCAGCATGGTTTTTAATGTTTAAGCAATGAATCCACATGGCTGTTTTCCCCTTTTTCTTATTTTACCATGTCTCTCCTCTCTTTCCCCTATCCCTCCCCCCTCTCTTTACCCATATTCTTCCCCCTGTATTTCCTTCTCCTCCCTCCCTCCTTCTCTACTGTAGAGAGCTGCGAAGTGCCAGGCCTTAAAGATGGCACTGGCTTCCGCCTTCCACCTTCCCGATGGTGAGCTCTCTCTGTGGTAACCAAGTCCTTATTTGGCTAAGCCTGTTCAGCTTGCTTGCTTCCATATAAGAGCAGCCTATCTGCAGGATGCACATGGCATTTCCCTGGTGTTAGAAGAAGAAGCTTGTTCAAGGATCCTGATTAAACTGCTAGAAGAAGATCTCCCGAGTTGCGTATTCCTTGATGGTCGAGGGTGGGCACAACACTCTACTTTTTTCTTTATATTTTGTCCTGTCTAGTCTGAAGTGTCCTGAATACCCAACAAACTCTACTCTGGGCTTTATGGACTGATGAAGTGGGTTCTGACCAGACTCTTCCTGCCAACCTAGAGAGAGTAATTGTCCTAGACACTGACATCACATTTGCAACCGACATAGCAGAGCTCCTGACCATGATCTCTGTGTGTGTGTGTGTGTGTGTGTGTTTGTGTGTGTGTGTGTGTGTGTGTGTGTTTGTATACATGTATATACCATAGTATGCATGCGAGCATCAGAAAAATTCTGAGGTCAATTCTCTCCTTCCACTTTCAATAGCAGGGGTTGAACTCAGATGACTAGGTTTGCAAGTCAAGCAGTTTAACTCATTGAGCCATTTTCTCAGCCAGTGTTAGTTTGCTTTTAATGTTGATGTTGGGATTGACTTTAGAGCCTTCTATGTGGCAGGCAAGCACATGCCATTGAGCGATAGTCTGGATATGAGCTTAATGATAGTGTCATATGAGCTTAATGATAGTGTCAATAAGAAATCACAAAAATGAAAGTCAGCTCTAATTTCAAAGTAGTTAAGCAAAACTAAATATTGCTTTACTTTAGAAACTGAAGAGACCGAATGCATGTTCATAGAAAAACCAAGTTTAGGAGACTTCATAGTTAGCAAATAATTATGTATAATTTTTAAATGTAGATCACAGTTCCCTCTCCTTCCCTCCCTCCCTTCCTCCTACCTTTCCTCCCTCTTACACTCTCTGCCCCCTCATGTGCACCTTGACCAACCTCCCATCCCATTCCCCCACCCCAATTCCACAGGTAGTGCAATGCCATCCAGGTGCGGTCTTGTAGATCTGTCAAGTCATTTGAAGTAGGGACTAGGAGTTCTCTCCTGTCTCTAGGTTCAGTCAGTATCCATCCATGGGGGATGTGTCCACAAGGTCTATTTGTGCACTAGGAATACACCCTGGTTCCACTGACTGAGTTCGCTTAGACTGCTCAATCCTTCTAGCTGAGACCCATATTCAGGGGGGGCCTGAGTCAGTCCCATGCTAGATTCCCAGCTATCAGTCTGGGAGCCCATTAGATCCTCCTTGTTCAGGTCAGCAGTTTCTGCAACCTGTTCTTGTCCTCTCCCTCTGCATCTGGATTCTAGTACAACTCAGTGTTTAGTTATGGGTGTTTGCTTCTGTTTCTGACAGGTACTAGATGATGGGTCCATGATGGTGGATAAGTTAGTTGTTGATCTCACTATCTGGGAAGAGCATTTATGGTTGCCTTTCCACAGTTGTTCAAATTGTTAGTTGGGGGTCAGTCTTATAGATCCCTAGACCTTTGTTTAGTTTCAGTTTTCTCTTCAACCAATAATGGCTCCCTCTTTTATGTTTTTTCTCTATCTCTCTCTGTGTGGGTCTCTCTGTCTCTCTCTCTCTCTTTCTTCTGTTTTCAATTCCTACCTTTACTCAATCTTCCTAGTCGCACGTTTCCTCTCCTCCCCTTCTCTTTCTCCTACATCTCTCTCCATTCAATGCCCCCCACTTCCCATGTGCTCTGGGGGACTTGTCCCTTCCCCCTTATGTGAAGGACTTTATATGAATCTCTTAGAATACTCCTTGTATCCTAGTTACTCTGTTGGTGTGAATTATAGGCTGCTGATCCTTTGTTCTAGGTCTAAAATCCATATATGAGCAAGTACATACCATGTTCTTATTTTTGTGACTGGGTTAACACATTCAGGATGGTTTCTTTCAGTACCATCCACTAGCCTGCAAGTTTCAAGATTCCATTTTTTTTTTTTTTTTTTTTTTTTTTTTGCAGAGTAGTATTCCATTGTGTAGATGTGCCACAACTTCTTTATCCATTCTTCAGTTGAGGGGCATCTAGGTTGCTTCCAGGTTCTTGCTATTACAAATAATGCTGCTATGATTTAGTTGAGCACATGTCTTTGTTGCATGGATGCGGATCATTTGGCTATATGCCTAAGAGAGGGTTTTCTGGGTCATGTGGTTAACTAATTCCCATTTTTTGAGGAACCGCCATACTGATCTGCAAAATGGCTGTACGAGTGCAGATGATCAAATGTTGATATGCTTTTTCTATGTATATTTTTAAATTTTAATTTTTCCTTGTATTGATAAATTATTATGATTTTTTTATTTTTTCACATATACTATATTCTGGTTGTGGTTTCCCCTCCTTGTGCTCTTACCAATTCCTTGCCATCTACACTTTCATCGAGATCTACCACCTTATCATCTCTCTTAGAGAGAAAACAGTCTTCTGAGGGATAATAATTAAATTAAAACTAGCACAACAAGATAGAACAGAAACTGTCATATTTGAATAGGACAATAAAATCAAACGTAAGGTAGAGAGCACAAGAAAATGCTCAGGTGACAAAGGTGCATAGACTCAATTGGTCACACACTCAGGGATTTCATACAAAAGGGAAACCATAGCAAATAGAAAAAGTATAAAAATAGAAAACAAACAAATAACAGCCCTGGATACAGGGCTGTTATGAGAAAAGTATCATCCACTGAATTTGTTTCCTCTTGGTCAACTAGTGCTTGGCATTAAGTGTGGTTTCTCTAGTGGGATTCCCTTGGAGAACACCAAACCTTCAGTTACAAGTGTTCATCAATTGTTGGTAGTGGCTGGATTAGTGATGGGATGGGATAGGGAAGGTGTCTATTTCACTTTTCAGCTCGACTCTATCAATCAGACATTGTGCGGGCTATGTGCATGCTGCCATAGTCTCTGTGGTTCACATATGAGTCCATTGTCTTGATTTAGAGGCCTTGTATCATTGGTGTTCTCCCTCCCTCTGCTCTGGCTTTGACATTATGTGCCCCTCTTTTTCTGCAGGGTTCTCTGAGCCCTGGGATTTGATATCATATCCAGCGCTAAGTGTTACAAGATCTCACACTCTCTGCACATTTGGGTTTGTTCCCATATGCTTCAGGAAAAAATTTCTCTGATAATAGCTGAGAAAGGCACTGATCAATGAGTAGAACGAATTGTCCCCAGGAGTCATTTTGTCATGTTCTTTCAGGAGAACAGTAGTGTTTGCTTTTACCCTCAGTCTCTGGGCTGTCTAGTCTCAGATTCCTGGTTACTCAGGCAGTACCGCATATGGGTTCCACCTTGTGAGAAGGACCTTAATTCAAATCAGATATAGTTTAGATTAGTTACCCCCACAAATTTTGTACCACCATTGTACTTACATTGTTTGAAGGCAGGACACCATTATTGATCAAATGGTTTGTAGCTGGGTTGATGTCTATATTTCTCATTGGGTAGTTTGCAGAATATTTTCAGTACTTTCATGCACCAAAGTCATTAGCTCATTGGGGTGAAGGCTCTATGGTGGCAGTAGCTCTATGTGTAAATGTTCAGTGGGGTCCAGCTGTCATGATGGGAAGAACAACCTATAGTCTTGACAACAGTCTGGGTTGTGTGTGGCTTCCCCGTGGGGCCAACAGCACAGTTAGATGTAACACATTCATGGTAATGGAGGCTTCATTTGTTGAGAATATATAGCCATTCTTTGGCTTCATGTATTTTAGGATGTTTCTTCTGTTTTGTGCTTCTATACTGCCCTTCATATGGTCTTTGATTTTATTGTATCCTTTTGTATCTCTCCATTGTCACTTTTTTTCCATCCCTACTTGATCCCTTCCATTCCAGTTCCCAAATGTTGATATAGATATGTAGAGATATGCACATACGAAGCTGCTGCTGCTTCCTCTTCGTCCTTCAACTCCTCCTCTTCCTCCTCTCCCTCCTTGTCTTCCTTTTTGTAACAAATGATGACTTTATTGCTGAGAACATCTGGGAGGTAGTAAAAAGACTATGGGTTTTGGAAAGTTTGAACCATTTTCTTGGTTTTGCTGTCAGTAGTACTATGCATTAATATTTTAAGCATGTATGTAAAGCTGGATTTGTAGCTTTCTCTTCTAGTCTGGTTAGGTTTTTATTATATTTGTAAATGTGTGAGGTACATGAACACAAGTGTACAGATAGACACACCTGTTCATACACACATGGAGTTCACAACAGGTCATCAATTGATTTCTACAATATTCTACTTTATTGTCTTGAAAATGGATCTTTTTTTGAATATGAAAACTGCCTTTTTTAGGATATGTGGCCAGAGCTCACCGCATCTGTCTCTCTGCTTCTCAATGCTGAAGTATATGCATTTATGCCTGGCTTTTTAAGTGGGTGCTGAGGATTATTAATCATCTTCGTTTTGGACCAAATACTCTTACCCACTGAGCCATTTCACAAGACCCTCTTCTTAAATGTTATTTGAGCCAGCGGTCATTACTTCACAGTATATGAAACTATCTAAGGTCAAGTCATGAGGGTGTATACATGAGAGAAATATCACATTAACACAGACTGTAGACTATTTTAATATCACTTTCCTAGAGGTCTTCTTGATCTCTGCTTTTTCAATTTCTTCCACATTCTGTCCAAATACATTGGGAGAGAAATTTGGTAGTAAGGCTCCTACTTTTAATTTAATTTTTAGTTCTATTCTTATTTGAGTAATACTTGGTCTTTCCTGTTGAAAATCTCTCTACCTCTACTCTTTGTTGTTTGGAGGGAGAAATCGCATTCCAGGAGCTTAGACCACAGTATACTCATTAATCTTGGGATATACCTATTGGTTTCTCTTTCCTCTCATAACAGAGAGTAAATTCCTTCTCTACCCTATTCATTCCTTGGTCATTGTGGGGGCTTGATAGTTCTCTACTAATTGAACAAAATACTTAGAAAGCATGAGGATCAAATAGTAATCTCTGGGATGCTCCTTTATCAAGATGAAATCATATTTATGTGAGTCAGTAATGACAATAAGGAAGAGATCATTTGACAGAACTAAGAAAACAGAAAACGTGTGTGTCTCTCCTTCTTTTATTTCTTAGCTTGTCAGAATCCATCTTTGTACTTCTTGAATAAGCTTTCATGGGTACAGATTTTTGCTCAAAACCAAACTCTGAACAGGTATGTTCCTTGGCTCCTGTCTGCTGCTCTTCTCAAATTATACTGTAACTTTTGTTTTCTCCTCCTTTCAAAGCCACTTTGAACTCATCTGGGGACAGTTTGTCTTTAAGTAAGTTTGATTTCATCTCTGCTTTTATGCTCATGTTCAGTGTTTAATTGTGCATTTATTCTGCAATCATTACTGCATCCCTACTGGGTGCCAGGCTCAGGAAATAAATCAGTGAATATTAAAGAGACAATGAGAGTTGTCATCTGTTGTGGTGGGAAGAAGAGAAGTCAAGTAAAGAGTCTTGAAGGAATGTTTGTGTGCCTCGTTAGCCTACATCTTCTCTTTTGGAAGAGAAAACTTAGGGCTTCCATGTCTTTTTCTCTGTCTATGTAGAAAGCCAGTCATCAGTTGTCCATGAGGAAGTTGAAGAGATTCCTGTTTCCTCTTGCCAGATGCCATCCCTGGGTTACGCTTCTACTGAATTAAGTGAATAAAGAGGACATTGGAGTATTCCATGAATATAACCCTCAGACATGATCTTCAGTCTTACACTCGCCACCCCCCCCTTTTACTCATTTCACTGACAAACCTATGCCGTGGTAATTCCCATATTACCCTGCAAAGAATATGTCCCATCCCCACATCAGGAGTTTGGAATTTCCTTCAGAGAAGTGAATCTCGGCAAATACACTGGAATATGAGTCCTCCAACAACAGAGCAGTAAGTAGAGTTCTGATTCTCCTAAGCAGAAGACCTTAACCCTGTAGATACAGCAGGCTGCACCTCACCAAGGCCTTTGCTGGAGGGTTTTAAAAAGCATTAATGCTTAGCAACAGAATCAGACACTACATTTGCATATGTGTACATAGTCTTCCACAGGCTTGTGTCTTGAAATCCACCCCAGCTGATAATACTTTTTGAGGAGATGCTGGAAATTAGAGAAGGTGAGGTTTTGCTGGGGAATTCAGTTACTGGGAACATGGCTTGGAAATATTCACGCTACCCCAGGACCTACTTGGCTCTCTCTACTTGGCCACCAGGAAGTAAGTTCTACCTTGCTCTTTCCTCTATGCCATGATTTACTGTCTCATTGTAAACTCATAGAAAGGGCATTAAGTGACTACAAACTGAAACTTTTGAAAATGAAACAAAGTAAATCTTTCCTTCTTTAAATTTATATATGTCAAACATTTGCAATGTAAAACTAAGTATCAAACAGATGATGGATAAAACATTGAACATCCCATTCAAAAATATTCTAATTACCAAAGAGCTTTTTGACAGCTTCAAACGTTGTGGGAATATAAGGAGGGAATTTATATGTAGGTACAGACTCAAGTAATAATTTAATAAGTCAAACATGTAATGTTTTAGATGGTGATTAGTACTGTAGAGAAAATGACAGAAAGGAAGAAGAGATTCCCATGTGAATGGGTAATAAACATGCAGACAATTGGGTAATAAGGGTTCATACAGAATAGCTGGTGCATAACAAAAAGTTGAAGAACTAGGCAGAACTAGTGAGCAAGTAGGTGTGCCTAGAGAAGACTAGGCTTCAGTCCTTCTGAGCATCAGAAACATCAGATACAACCTGCTATGTGTAGATAGGAAGAGGACAGATCTCAGAATGGATTTGAATGAGCCCAGGAGAGAACTAGAGGCTTTGCAAATTCATGTCATGGTACCTTGATAGGACAATATAATGTTTCCTTTGCTTTCAGTAGTTTGGGGCTCTGTGAGTAGACTGGCAGAGGTATGACATAATCCATTTTCTGTTTGTAGTGGATCATCCTTCATGTGCATAGGTTAATAGAATGAAACAAGAAAAACATTGAAGTCATCTTAGTGAGTAATATGTGAGTTTTAACCAGTTATAGTATGTGGAAAGTTAGAAGCTTTCATTTATGGCACGTCCAGGAGGTCAAGTCTTCTGGAAATTCTAGGGAGTCAGAAAATAAGGTGGAAGATGGTCCAAGGTGGTTATGTCAGTATGGTGACATTGTTATACTGGGTTGTGAGAAAGAGGCCAAAGAGAAGGGCAGAACTTGGTTCTGAACCCTGATCATTTTGAATGGCTAACTCAACATCGGCATGGAGAGGTAAGGAGGTGGACAGAGAGCTGATTATCTATAAAGCAAGGGGAATTTACTATTCTCTATTAAGTACTTTTCTTTGAGAAACCAAACTAGAAGCTTTATAGGTATTAAAGCTGAATCAACTGGGCCTGAAAGAGATTAAATTGCTGTTCTTGTCCAGACAGTAATTACTTTGCAAAGCTGACTGAAATATCTTTAGCTTTAGAGCCTAGGTTCTACCATTTTGTGTTACATCTATATGATTCCCATTTGGACAGAGAAAGTAGCACCTACCAATTTGAGGGTGAGGTCTATATAGTGTACTTGGGGTCCTGAAGCCTGAGGTAACTGCATATATAAGTTCTGAATGCAAAAGTTACAGGAAAATGTTTTGAGGATATAGTTGTTTATCCATGACTTGAGGTTTTTAGAAGAAAGTCTTTGTGAATAATGAAGATGGCATTCTGATCAACAAGAAAAATGCCTCTTCTTGAAAAGGAGCTTATTTTCCTTGGGTACAAGGTGACCTTCAAACAAATGTGGCCAACCTCAAGCATATATTGTCACTGCTCAGTTTATCCTCATGTGATACTTGTTTTTCAGGTCACTTGGTGTCTTTATGGGGGCCTGACTGACTTACTGGAGTGGACCAGAGATTACTTTGGACTAAGTACTTAACTAAACACATTCCATCGGAAAACTCATTCCTCACAGCCTAGCATCAAGTGGTTACTGCTATATCCGCTATTCAATTCAACCATTTTGGATGTGATACTCACTGAGGTACAATATAAAACACAAAGTCTAGTTTCTCAATGAGAATTCCAACTCACATAGCTTACCTTAAATTGCATACCTAATATGAAGAGTAGTAAAGAATACTGCATGAAGGGAGCTACATCTGGAGATGCCAAAGGAAAGAACTCCAAGGGACATGTTAGCTGGTTTGTACTGGTCAGAGCCGTGGTGATATATTTGTCCTGATCCTGCATGTATAGGTGCAGAAAAGATACAAAGACATCTGACAGAGGGCTGATCTCCAAAATATACAAAGAACTCAAGAAACTAGTCAACAAAACACCAAATAACCCTATTAAAAATGTGATACAGAAATGAATGGAGAACTCTCAAACAGGCAGTTCCTCAGGAAAATAGGAATCAGTCTACCACAGGATCCGAAAATCCAACTCTTAGGCATATATACAAATGATACACATCCATACAACAAAGACATCTGTTCCACTGTGTTCATAGCAGCCTTATTTGTAATTGCAAAAATCTGGAAGCAACCTAGATGCCCCTCAGCTGAAGAATGGATAAAGACGATGTGGCACATTTACACAATGAAATCCTACTCTGAGGAAAAAAACATGGAATCTTGAAGTTCCCAGGCAAGTGGATGGAACTTGAAGAAAGCATCATGAATGAGGTAACCCATTCACAAATAGGGGAACATGGTATGTACTTGCTCATATACGGATTTTAGACATAGAGCAAAGGATCACCAGCCTATAATTCACACTGCCAGAGAAACTAGTATACAAGGAGGATTCTAAGAGATTCATATGAGGATCCTCACAGATGGGAAAGGGACTAGAAAGACTGAGTCAAAGGTCAATAGATAAGAGAAACAAGAGAGACAGGGAGAGAGAGAGAGAGAAGCAGGAGCCATTATAGTTTCAAAGAGAAAACTGAACCTGGAGAAATGTCCAGACGTCCTACAGTGACCCCAACTAACAATTTGAGCACCAGTGGAAAGGCTACCATAAATGCCTTTCCCTGATAATGAGATCGAAGTCTAACTTATCCAACATCATGGATTGTTCATATAATAGCTGATGGAAACAGAGTCAAACACCCACAACTAAACACTGAGTCAAACACGAATCCAGATGCAGAGAGGGAGGACAGGACCAGGCTACAGAAACACATAGAGAAAGTTGACCCTAAGAAGGAGGAGCTAATGGGCCCAACACTGATACTTAGAAATCCAGCATTGGACTGACTCAGACCCCCTGAACATGAGTCTCAGTTAGAAGGCCTGGGCAGTCAAAGGGAACTCGGACATTGGAACCAGGATATATCCCTTGTAAACAGAAGGAATTTGGGAGCACAATCCTCATGGAGGGATATTCCCTTAACGTAGAGATAGGAAAGAAGGCCTAGTCTCTATGCCAAATGATTTGACAAATTTAGATGACCCCTCCTGGAAGGCATCACCCTACATGTAGATTGGGGAGGGGATGGGAGGGAAGAATGGTCATGGGGCATGGGACGGCAGGAGAGAGGGAAAGAGGGTGGGAGGGAGAGGGAACTGGGATGGGTATGTAATATAAAAATAATTAAAAAATGGAAAAACATCTATGAATGAAAAAAATAAATTTAAATGTTTGAAACTTATACTTTCTTAATATGATTTACTCTAATACCTATAGTAGATACACATCTTTCCCAGTTCAATGGATAGTGAGTGATTGTTGAAGAAGTCCCGAGAGATTCAATCAACAAATGTGAAAGGCATAAATAAAGTAACTAGTTAAGAACAAGACCCAAATTATTTTATTGCTAGTAATTACATATCTATTGCCATTTTCCTGCCTAATAGCCTTCACTGCTAAACCAGATTATGTAAATGACATAACAACAATGAGAAGTTGTATATGGAGAAGAGTAAAGATTGTAATACAGCCAGATACAAGAAAACCTTACTATGGGAGCAAAGCTAACCTTCAACACATACATCAGGTCAGATGGGATACCTGGAAATATAACACAAGATACGGCTGGAGCAATGGGTTCAGTGGTTAATTGCCACACCAACTCTTGTGGAGTCTCTGTGACACAGTGAAAATCATGATTTCAGTTTAACAGCTATAGTATGTGTGTGTGTGTGTGTGTGTGTGTGTGTGTGTGTGTGTGTGTGTATCTTTAACAGCTTCAGTGGGTAGTGATAGTTGAAGAGGTCCTGACAGATTGAATCTACTGAGTAAAAACTGATCACATGAGGCAACAATTATGAACAAGAACACAAATTATTTTACTGGTAGACTTTTACATATCCATTAACATTTGCCTGCCTAATATCCTTGACTGCTAAAGAGGATATACATAAATGTCTTAAAAACAATGAGAAGTTAGACATGGAACAGAGTACAGTTTAATTCTAGCCAGATATCAGAAACCCTTACTAAGGCACAAAAAATTAGCATCAGCACATAAAATAGATGACATCCCTGATATATGAGAGATGGTTCCCATGGTTAAGCACAACTCCTATGGCTTTATTTCCATAGGACCTATGCTTAATTCCCAACAACTACACAGCAGCTCACAGCCATCTGTAAAACCAATTCAAGGGGGTCTGATGCCATGCATTGTCCTTCTCAGTCATCATGCATGCATGTGATACACAGAAATAACATGTTAGAATTGACAGAGTCATAGGATACAAGCCAAAGAGAGTAGTTAACAGGAAGGCACGCCTCCCAGGAGAGAGAAATGCCTTGCAGTGAACTGCAATGTGGATGCTGGGAACTAAGCCCAAGTCATCTGGTCTAGAGTAGCAGCCAGTCTTAACCACTGAGCCACCATCTCTCCAGCCACAGACACTTCCCTCTGGAACAGTTGAATTATCTGTACTGGTAAAAGGTCCTAATTTATGCAACCATGATAATGGGATACTGCCTAGTTTTATTACTCTCAATGTGAAACAAAACATTTATTCAATTAAAATTCATATTAAATTTACAGTTAACTTTACATTTGTCTACAACTAGAACTTTCTACACAACACAGGTATATAGACATAACCTTTTGAGATTAAGATATCCACAACTATAAGGTTACACATATAATAGCATAAAAATTATGTATGAGGTAATAATGAAAAGCAAAGATACCATACAGAATGAAATAACATGGAAATAATTTACTCATAAGATATATATTTAAATCATCCTTACTTACAAAATATTATCCAGAATTTACAATTGCATTAAGATTCCATTTGAGCAACAAAAGAATCAAATAAGCAACAGCAGTTGCTAAAACTGAAAATGAGAAGAAATGACTGCCAAGGAAACATCCAGGTCTCCTTGTGTTTCAGGAGGTTCCAGTGCAGAATGGAGGTTCAGGTGCAGTTTGTTTGGCATGGGGACTCAAGTCTAGATCGAACTCATTTCTATTTTCAGGATGTGAGAGGAGTTGAAAACTCTGCTTTTGGTGAAGGGTAGAATGGAATATCCAAACACTCACACCACAGTATTTTGACTCCAAAACAAATCTTAACATTGAAAAGTACACTTCTTAACTACGTAGGATCAATGAGAACTTCACCATCAGATTCACCTGTGCTTGTCCTAACTTGACAGGTAAGCATACTGACCTCATCTACAGATTGAGTTCAAGGACAGGCTCAAAATCCATAAAGAAAGCCTAACGTGGGAAAAGCAAATCCAAAAACAAAATGCTCTGGTAAATTCACTGATTTTCTGACCTATTAAATGCAGTAAAAATTCAAAATTCCTTAAGAAGAAACAAGGTGAATCCTTGACTTCCTTTGTTGCTGAACTGTAACTTGAGCAATACAAACACCCCCATCAAGTTGGTTGTGGCCAGAGTTTAGCACAGTAACAGGAACCACACTTGATGGAAAGCACAGGCAAACATTGACACATACAAGTACCTCTAAAATAGCCTACTTGGCATTGGAGGATATGGTGGGCCAATGAACTCTCTTGTACGAAAATATCCCCATAGATTTTCTTGAGGATTAAAGAGTGAGGGAAAGAACCCAGCTCTTGGAGGAAAATGAGATGGAAAGCCCCTTAGTGCATACACATTTCTCCCTGTTCAAAGAGACGGTGAAGTAAAGTGGAAGGAGATAATCCTGTACTGCACACTTAATAACCACTAACTCCAGGCCCTATTTTATAAAAAGTAAAATGACTAATTTATGGAACCAAGTTTATAGGACATTGGAAGGTTTAATTGTAATCAATGGCAAACAAGTCTTTAATTCAATTAAAATGTATTTGATTACACATACAGTTAACTTTACACTTGTCTACCACAAGATGTTTTTTACACATTTCTAGTCTAAAGACACAGCAGTTTGAGTTTAAGATATACACAATTATGAGATTACATGAATAAAACTACAAAGATTATGGATGTGCTGATAATAAAAGTAAAAGCTACTATCCATAATAACATATATAGAAATAATTTACTCATTTATCTTTACAAACTACTATCCTGAAAATATAATCACATTAGCTTCTCTTTCAACAATAACAGAATCATTAGGAACCGCAGCTGCTAAAATTGAAAATGAAAAGCAATGACTGCCGTGGAAAGTTCCAAATCTCCTTGTGTTTCAGGAGGTCCCAGTGCAGGCTAGAGGTTCAGGTGCAGGTTGTTGGAAAGGGGGAATCACATCTGGAGAGAGCTCTTTTCTACTTTAGCGTATGAGAGTCAGGAAAACCTGGGTTCTTGGGGGAAGGTCAGATGTAAAGTCCATTGGTTGGTACACATTACCCCCTGTTGGAAGATATGGGTAGAAGACAGTGGAAGTTGAACCCTGTACCATACACATCTTAACACCCACTAGCTCCAGCCCCAATTCTGTTTTCCAAACACTCATACTAGGATCCAAAGCTATAGGGAAACCCTGCCTTGGGGAGAAGAAAACAAGACCACAACAACAAAAAACAACAAAAACAAAAAACAAAAAAAAAAAATCTGCTTGTAAATTTACTGATCTTCTGGCCTATCACAGCAAAGTACAATTTCAAAATACCCTAAGGTGTATCAAGGTGAAGCCTTGATTTCATTTGTTGCTGGACTGTAACCTGTTAGCCTCCACAATAGCCTGTTTCCCTCTCAATATGGTACTAGCCAGTGTTTATCTCAGTAACAGGAAACAAACTTGAAGGAAAGCACAGATAAATATTGACACACACATGGACTTTTTAAGCAATGCCTACCTGGCATTGGAGGAAACTATGGGCCTCCAAAATCCCATACTATCCAGGACCTCCACTGATGTTTCCTGGAGGAGGAGGTGGTGTGATCTGGCCTCTTGAATTCCCTGGAAAGGCAGGTCCTTTAGGGACTCTAGGGCCTCTAACCTTTGGAACCATTGGAGGAGTCATGCCAGAGTCAGCTGCTTTGCATTCAGAATGACCAGAGGTGGGCAAAGTTGCCTTCTGAAACAAAATGACAATCAACAGTCAGTAAAGCTGCATCATGCACAGTTCTATTCCTGGGAGTGTCAGGCAGTGAGGAAAGTGGTCCATGACATTCCAGAAAACCTGAGAATAAGCTACTTTTTCCACACCAGTGTAGGAGCTGATTATTCCCTATTTTAAGTACTCCTTAGAGCTCAATAGAAATCTTTAAGCATGGTAGTAACACTCTGCCTGTTGCATGCTCAAACACAAGTACAGTTAGGGCATATCAAAACAGGCATTTTGTAAAATAAACATAAAACAGGAGGTGGGGCCACAGGCCTTTAACCCAGAACTCCAATGGCAGTGAGAGGTGGACCTCTGTCAGCTCCAAGCCAACCTGGTCAATAGAGTGAGTTCCAGGACTGGCTCCATTGCTACTACGAAATGCTATCTCTGGAAGGATAGAATTGGGCTTTAGATCCCTTGAAATTGAAGTTAAGAATGGTTGTGAGCCATCACTCAGGTGCTGTGTGAATCAAACCCAAGTTCTCTAGGAGAGCAGCCTGTGTTCTTAACCTGTAAGCCATAGACTCAGCCTATGTGCTTTTTGGAGACAAGTTCTGCTTATATAGCCCACATTGGCTTTAAATTTGCCTTTTTTACTGCCTCAGCCTGCCAAAATGCAAGGATTACATACACCACCCAAACCCACCTAGTGATTTGTACTATTTCATAAAACATTACAAGACAACAATGAAAGTCACAGGTTGCCCAGATCTTGAGAGGCTATATTCAGATCAAACAGAGAATATCTGTATATTACAAAACTGCTGCAGGTTTTCCAGAATTTGAGAATTTTCATTCAAGGTATATCTTATTACTCCCTTAAGTTATTTTTTCATTGATTTCAAATATTGGCTTAAATCATAGAAATACACAGTTTATAACAAGTTAACAGAAAACCTCCTGTTTGTGTCTCCAATAAAGAACATGAAATTTAATCTAAGGCCAAAACATTCCACTATTAACAGCAGAGGAAGTATCAACCCTAATTTTATACAACACTCATTTGCAACATGACTTGAGCAAATTATTGAACCTTCCATGTAGTATGCAGACATTTTTGTTAACTACTGAAATAGAAAAGAACAATTACTAAATACCGACATATTGGTTTATTTAGTGACTTACTTAAAACACTGCCTGTACTGACTATTTTCTATGCATGGCTTCATTTGCTACCAGGAAGGGAATAACCTGGAGAAATGGGTGAAACAATGGGTTGTTGCCCTTAGCAACCTGCTACTGCCATGTACACTTCAGAAAACTCTAGCTAGCTTCCCTGCCCACTTTGTGATTTTAGAAAAGGAACCAGAACCAGAATTGAGGCTTTCTGGAAGTGTCATGCATACAGTACACTGGTGACAATGCTCTTTCATGCTCACTAGTTCAGGAGTAGATATTCCAGAAAGATCCCACACTACTTATTCTGTCTCCTGCGCTAAACTACATACTTCAGGAAGTAACTATATTTACTATCATTACATGTTAACACAACTTAAAGAGTGCTCAGATACAGTCCTAGTTTAAATTTATTCAGGTGAAAATGAATTTCATTCAAAGTTACTCAGTTAAAATTAAATGCATATTTAATATCTGCTATATTTCAAGTCTTAATGTAATATTTTTTCACCTAATATGATGGCTATTCTTGGTTGTCAATGACATTTTGATATAACTAAATCCCAAGGAAGCTGTTAGAAAATTTTCTAAATTAAATCATTTCAAAAGGGAAGACTCACTTTTAATCTGGACCTTTTGAGATGGGGAGATCCGCCTATATTTGGGGCTACACCTTATGGCAGCAGACTATCTAAAGGACATGGAAGTAGGAAGCTTGCTTGTCCTCACTCCCACTGGCATTGTAGCCTACTTCTTTGGGATTGCTGTGTATACTGAGTATCAGATGAGACATCTAGCCTCATACACTGAGGAAATACTGGATTCTTAGAATCTCTGTTGTTAGACTTTCATTGCTGGAATAACCAGAATGCAGCCTGACAATCACTCTAATAAATTCCCTTTAGAAAGATAGATTAGATAGATAGATGATAGATAGATAGATAGATAGATAGATAGATAGATAGATAGCTGGCTGCCATCCCCTAAGTTCTATTCCTCTAGAAAACTCTCACTAATATACCTAATAATAATATAAAAACCTAAATGTTCTTCAAAACTAACAGACCGATTTATGTAATTCAACCTAACTTACTCCATCTAGTTGTGATTTGATAGACTTTTGATTCATTTTCTAGAGATTGTTTTGCTTTTGAAATATCACTCATCTGAAATGACAGTATCAGTCAGTAAGTATTTAATGAGGCCCTTTTGCTCCAAGAAAACATGCATTAGTTAGTACATTGTTAATTGATTATTAATAAAAGTGAGAGGCCAGCAAAGAGGCCTTGTCAGATTTCTTACCTTATGTTTACAAGGATTATACAAATTATGTAATAATAGTATTTCTACACAAATTCAATGTATCATAGCACTTTTCAGGTTCAACATGAACCTACTAATTCATATTTTAAATAATCTTACACACATCAAGTGTTTGTTTATACAAGAATTTGGAGTAAAACATTTATAAATATTCTAAGTAAATATATGTATATAATATATATATGTGTGTGTATTATATATGTGTATATATGAGTATATATCCTTCACTATGATAATTGAAGTCATAGTATATATGGCTACTTCTACAGTAAATATGGAAATTTTCCATGTAAAAGCGTTGGGGAATACACTTGTAATCCCAGCACTTAGGAGTCACAGACAGGAAGGTCAGGAGTTTGAGACTCAATTATACAGTTATACAGTTATAGAGACAGGGCTGTATTCTAAGACTGTCTCATCAAATGGAAATAAGAAGAAAACAGTAATATGAAACACCACTTATATTCATAACATCTAAAAAGTAAAATTTTAGGAGAAGTGGGGGAACATGCCTTTAATCCCAGCAAACACCAGGCAGAGGAGGGTGGACCTCTATGAGTTCCAGGCCAGCATGGTCTACACAGTGAGTTTCAAGACAGCCAGGGCTTTTATACAGGGCTGTTTGTCTTGAAAACAATAAGCAAAGCAACATACAAGCAAACATAGGTAATAATATCAGATGTGGAAATTTTTGTTCTCATGGTCTTCTACATACATTTTTAATTTTTGTTGGTGAGGGTTCAAGACAGGGTGTTTATGTATTGTTTTAGGACCTGTTCTAGAATTAGCTCCATAGAGAAGGCTGGCCTCAAACTCACAGAGATCTGTCTGCCTCTGCCTCTGCTTCCTGAGTGCTGGGACTGAAATTGTTTGCAAGCAACACCTGGCCTACATTCTATTTTTACATACATTAATTTCTTGTTTTGTTTAATTTTTCTTTGATTAGATTTATTATTTGGTTGGTTGTTTTTTAGTTTAATTTATTAATTTCATTTATTTATATTTTTGAAAATAGTGTGTCCCCTCCCTGTGCAGACAAGAACAGCTTGGAACTCTTGCATCCTCCACCCAAGTGCTGTCAACACATGATTGGCACCACTATGGCTGGCTTTCATGTAATATTTTAGTCAATATCATATTAATATGTAAGATCCATAATTCTCTGGGAATACACAAGACTCACGAATTCATCTCATTCATAATGCTGAGCTCTCCCTTCTTCTACTTTCTTTTCTACGAGGAATATTTCATCCTGGAGTTTGGATTTATCTTTCTCTATTTTATAGGTTGCCTAAAATAGAAAGCTAACTTTTAACTTTTACAAGCCAGACATAAGAGTTTTTAGTTTGGGTCAAAGTCAGTTGAGTATAATTAAACAAATTCATAAACACTTTATACATTTGTTAATTTCCTAATATTAAAATGACAGAAGGTCTAGCGATTGCCAGCAACTTCTATAAAAAATATATTCCAGTCTCCCATCAGCAACCATGACAAAGACTACCCCTGAAGGAATTAATACACTTGCATTCCAATAAAACTTTTATGTCCAAATAGAGAAAAATTAAAAGATTTATATGGAGTCTAAACTTATTCTGGATTCTACAAGGGCATACTAAATCATAAGACACAGACTTCCTACTGAATCCAGAGGATGACAGAACTTGCACATTGTACTGAAGCATAAATCAAAGGGGCATGATTTCTTTTCTATTTTATCATTGGTAGGAATAGGCTGATTCTACTTACTAAACAGGCTCACAACTTAATGTTTACAAACCTTCCATCTGAAACAGTATCGAGGCACTTCATCTCATCATAATCTATCTGCTAACACGAATCATTGTGTCCTCTGAAACAGGAGAATTGTTAACTGTCCATCTCTCCTAAACTCTCCATTCAGTGAGATCATGTTACTGCCTGAAAACTGGCCATGGTGGAGTGTGTAGAAAGGGAATGGTCCATAGAAAGGTATTAAATATTTAACACCATGCCACTATTTACAATGTAAACCTCAGGTCTAGTTTTAGTTAATGCGTACTACCATGGTAACAAAAAAAAATAATAATATGGTCACAACTTACTTGTGTCCTACTATGCTCAAATTTGTGAGAGTTCTATGTCTCTTTCATGGAGCAAACTATGTCAAAAAAGGGAATGGTCTTTTCAATGCATTCTTAGGTGTACAGAATGAATTATTTCTATAAATCTATAGATTCTGATAAGCTTATTTTGCATCCCTAAAAAAAGTTAATAACATGAACTCTGTTTTTGTTTCCTCTGACTTTTTCTGTATGGTTTAAGATCCAGATATAACATTTCATATTTCTCTAAAAGAATTAATTTTGAGAAAACTTATTTTAATAACAATCTTCTCCTTAGCTTTTCAATCATACTTATTTTTACCTCTAAACTCTGTGCTTCTATTAACAACTTGTCAAGTTAACAAGGCAACATGTGAGTGAAAATACAAATTTTATCTCAAATTGTATCTAAATAGATACCAAAAAGACAAACAGAATCTATTTCCACATATGTAAACTTCCCTTGGATTTTTTGAGCTTACTTTTGCAATCTAAACACCATGCTGATCAAAGCCAGTTCCTCAAAAAAAGCTGCAACCACCAGCCTGAACAACATTTTGCAGAACTTAACCCTTGTAACAAACAATGTTGTCCCAAGTCTGCTGGGAATGAAAACTCTAGCAGCAAGAGTGACTAAATCATATCAAAAGAAGTGAGTCGTCTATTATTCACTGAAAAGATTAATGGCTTCTCCGGTCTTTCAAGAGAGTAATGTGTGGTGACTGGATATAAGATATTTACATCATGTGACAAAATAAGTAAAGAAGATAAAATCCGTGAGGTTGAGACCAGCCGGGTGTACAGTGTGAGTTTCAGGACACCCAGGGCTAAACAGAGAAATCCTGTCTCTTACATCTCAGAATTTGTGCTATTTGGAGACAAAGCCCTTCGAAATAATGAGCATAAATGTGATAGTTAAGATGCCCCTTACCTAATATTACTGATTCCCTACAATAAGAGCATTGGGACTGAGTGAGACACAACAAGCAGACAGCACTAACAACAAGTCATGGGACAGGCCACAGAAGATGCAAAGCCTGCCTAATACTCCATGGACTCGTTCCCAGAACTGTAAAGAAAGTCACTCCTGCTGCTAAAGTAGTATTTTGGCACAGCAGCAGTAGCAATCTAATACACTGCCCAAATGAAAACAGTAAATAGTCTCTACATGACAACAGGCAAAAGTACCTTTGCATCTTGATAAGCAAAAAATTTCATGACACTTCACAATACATTAAAATTAAAATTCGAAACCTTTATCTTCTGAGACACCAAACAAAACAGAAATGTAAGCCACAGAGTAGAAGATATTTGCAATCCATATTTCTAACAAAATATTACATATAATATATAAAATATTAAAAAGCAAAAGCCCTCATCTAATGGCATAAAGAGAAAAAGATTATGGCAGAAATGAGCCAGTGAGTTGTCTCAGTAATTAAAGAGATTTCTGACAAGACTGATAACCTGAGTTCAATGCCAGAGACCCATTTTGTAAAAGGAGAAACATGACTCCTCCACATCCTATGATCACCACACCTTTTAGGTACATGCACACACAGAGACATAAATATACACACACAATAAAAAATAAAGTCATCTTTTGGGATGAAACAGACTTAAAAGGCCATTTCAGAATATATTAATGAACAACAATCAAATCAAGGTGCTCCAACTAGTTACTCAGAGAAGAAAAGCACTACATATCACCAGGGGGATTGCAAAGAAAATGGGTAAGTGATGAAGGTGAGGAGCAATACAGCACTTCTCTGAAACAAAGCACTTACAGCACAAAATAACCCATAAGCTCCACAAAGTGGTGGATGGTATTTTCAAACACCTCTTACCTGCTCTTGAGCAAGGCTCACTTTCTCAATTAGATCACATTTCTCTTTGATTTGCCTTGAAAGTTCAAGAGCCAGTCTTTTCTCTCTTACTGAGAAATCAAAAGAAAGATTATTGTTATTATGACACAAGTGTTATAAGGTTTTAAATTATATACAACCACAAGATATTAAATAAAAAAAAATACTACCTGTTCCAATAAAGTCGGCTTTGAATCAGAAAGAAATTTTTAACAAAATTACATTAACACAAATATACCTTCAAGTAAATCTATATGACTTTTACTACCAGCTTTAATATACCAAATTTCTTATGGCTGTACTGTAAATGAATTACCCAAAAGCATTCTATCCCCAATGAAAATACTGCTACATAGTAAGATCTCCTATTCAAATTTTACACTGTGTGTTATCATATTTAAGTCTCTGAAGCAGTCTCATTCTAGAGACAACATATATTTGGCCCTAAATCAAAGTATTTTAAGGAGCCACCATTATTAATTCTCCTATGGTTAATAAACAAAATGAAAGTCTATGAAATATTGATGGGAGATGTCATTCTGTAAATATGTATCTCTTATTAGTTAGTAAATAACCAAGTCACTAACCAATAGGAAATAGGAAATCAAGATGGGTGCAGATTGGAAAGGAGGATTCTGGGAGTTGTAGTTAGGTATTCAAGTTATAAAGACTTGAGAGAAAAGGTCAGGACCCTCTTTCCAGTAAGATAAGTCCATGTTGAAACACTTATATTAATAGATGGCTCACTAGGATCAAAGCTTGCTGTCATATCTTCAGACACTGCTGCCACAAGCTTCAAGGCAAAGAAGATAAGCAAATAAGCATGCATCCACCACAGGGCTGATACAAACACATGCACAGGTGGCTGTGGCCAACTCTATTCATATGAAACTGGCTACCATAAAATACGAAGCAGAAAGCTTCCAACAATGTTTTCTGGCAACTTATAATTGTGCTTACTGAGGGACTAAGTGTGGTGAAACATTAGTTTTCAAACAGGAGTTATGAGGAGATTCCACAGACCTTAACGCCAGGAGAGTTAGAGAATAAGGATAGTGTCTAGAAAAGAAGAGTGTGGAATATTTTATATGTGTTGCACTCTTTTATATTGCATTTGTTTAACTCTGTAAAACTGTGTTACTTTGCCCGTCTAAAACACCTGATTGGTTTAATAAAGAGCTCAACAGGACAATACCTAGGCAGGGGAAAGGATAGGCAGAGCTGGCATGCAGAGAGAACAAATAGGAGAAGAAACCTAAAGAAGATCAAGGTAAGACAAGGGAATAGAGGAGGATACCAGTGGACAGCCAAGGAGTAAGAAGGAAAGAAAGGCAATAGAATAATAAAAGGAAAAAAAGCCCAGAGGGTAAGCGTAGTTAAAGAGAAATGGGATAATTTAATTTAGAAAAGCTGACTAGATAAAAGCTGAGTTAAGGCCAGGTGTTCATAAGGAAGAATAAATCTCTATGTATTCATTTAGGATCTGGGTGAAGGACATAATCCCTACCACAGATTAAAAAAAAAAAATCGATCTAAAAGAGAGTATCAATGACCTGGGTTGGGTGCTTTACCCTCACTTCAAGTTTATGATTTATCTATTTGCACTGGGTCTGTAGAAACATTTCCCTGCAAAGGAAAAACACAGGTCTGCAGCTTGTCCTGTGGGGGAGGAGGAGTGGTCAAAACAACTGACAGGGCTTCAGGGTTGAAATTTAAACCCTTCCTGTCTTTTATATTCAGTTACAATGATGCAGTTTGAGCCCATGAAGAAAGCTGCTCTTTCAAAAACAACCCTAGGGATGATGGGCTTGACTCTTTCCAGGCATCAACACACACCATCTAGAACCTCCTCAGCTGTCTTCCCCTTGGAGGGTCTGACTAAATAAACAGCCAAGGTGACCTTAAACTGGGATCCTTTTGCCTTTTCCAAGTATTAAAGAACAGGTGTGCTACCATTGCCAATTTAATTGTTGTTGGGGACTAAACCCATGGCTTCCAGTATGCCAGAAATGAACACTTACCAAGGCTAAACCTCAGTCCAAAATTAATCAGTTAAAAAAGGAATACCCTAGAGTACAAACAAAACAATCACCCATATAGTGAGAGAGACAGACAGACACACACACACACACACACACACACACACACACACACACACACAGACACTATTCTGTAAGGAAAACCTGACAATCACAGATGACTGACAGTTGTGAACAGAGAAGTGATTAGCAGACCCAGAAGGGCAGACACATGTGGCCTCACAAATATGTTAGCATAGAAGATTACCTGGTAAGGGTGACAGAAAAAGAGAATTGGAGACATGTTATATATCCACCCAAAAGAACTGTAAAAATGGTTCTTACTGGACTCACAGTTGCTCTTCACCTACAGCACCTTTGCAGGTCTAGTTGATTTCAGAATAAATCAGCTGGTCCCTAGCTATGACATTGCTCTACCTCACTGCCAAGAATGGATGAATGAACCCTGCCTGGGAGGAGCCTGGAATGGTGTCTGATAAATGTCAGGTCAAGTCCCCCAATAACCCCTTGTCTCAGGAAATAGCCATGTCAGAACCGACAGCTGCATCTACAGAAACCACTTTAAGACCTGCTGGTTTATCCCATGGAATTTTCCCCAGGCAGGGGAAGTGTGACACCCTCGTTGTCTTCAGGCAAGCCTATCTGTTGTTTCGGTTGCTGAGCAGCAAGCATAAGATCAGCTCCAAGTAGATGCACAGCACTTCCAGCCAGGGAGAAAAGAGATACATCACCTCACCTTCCTCACCTCCAGTGGCATTGTCAGCGCCTCCTCCACCACTGCCATCACCCAAGATGCTGCCTCTGCTCAGGTCATTCTCCAAGGCAAACTCCACATGCAGCTCCTGCAGGAACCAACCCTACTTGCTCATGAGGAACTCCAGCCACCATGGGCAAAACACAGAGGCATATGCCGAGCTGGGTCAACAGCGGGGTAGAAAAGGCACTCTCAGCAGGGCTGAAGCCCATAGCCCATTAGGCAGCAGCAGAAAGGAGATGTGCATGGTGAATTCCTGGGTGGCGACAAAGCTCAGGCTGCCTGCCCACACAGAGGCATCCTGCCAGTCCGCACAGTCCTCGCAGTAGAACCGAGGCAGCCCTGGAAGCCAGCCTAGCTGCCTCTGCCTCTGACACCGCAACCCCGGGCTACCCCGGTTTGGGTTCTGGGCACTGATGAGAAAAGCACCAATGACAAGGAAGAAGGGGGCGAAACCATCAAGCACCTCTGTGGAAGCCAATGCAAGAAGAGTTGGCAGAGACCAGGAAAAGCTGAGGCGGGTAGGCCTGCTCGCTGCCAGTCGCTGGTCTCCCATACTGCACATGTGGTCCACTTAACAGCTTCAGAACCCTGACTCCAACTGACGCGGCCAGGAAGTGGATGTGCTGCCTCTGAGGAAACCTCAACTCTGGACTCATCTGAAGCAGGATGCCAGCAGGCTGGAGGACATGGCCGGAGGCGAGGGGGCGTGGCCATGCCCTGGGTCCCTGTAGGGATAGGTCTGCCTTTGCCACGTGCTCATAATAGCGCCCCAGCATGATAGGAAACTTCCTGACATTTTCTCTTTCCATTGGCTAAGGACGCCAAGCCAAAGGGCCCCCTATGAAGTCTTTCTCCATCATCCCTGTTAGGAGTAGGACAAAGTCAGCTACCGAGGGGGCAGTCTAGGTGGCATGTGGACAGGCCTTCTCTTATTTGCAAGGGCACTTTACTCCAAAAATGAACCCTTGTTCTTAGGACATCTACTTTTAGGGAGACAACACCCCAATAAGAGATTCCTTCAGACTGGGAAAAAAATCTATTAACAACAGCAGTTTGGGACTTATGAGAGAGCTCAATTTGTTAAGATCTTGTCATACATGCATGAGGATCTGAGTTCAACCCACAGCACCCATATGAAAAAAGAAAAATCAAGAATGGTGACACACGTTCAGTGTTGATGAAATGAAGTCAGAAATCCCTGGGTCTCCCTGGCCAGCAGGTCTTGCCTAATGAATGCACACAGTCCTCAGTAAGAGAACCTGTCTTTATGCCTTGAAGTAAAATCCAAAGGCTAGTGTACAGAGATGTCATACAACTTAAATGTGTCTTTGACCTGTGTTTTTATAAGTGGCTTTTGCCTTCCATTCTCTGTGTCTAATGTCCCTGACTCAGTCAGATCTTCATGACACATATGCCACAATATTTCCTGAGCCATATGTGTGCTTTCAAATCTGTAGTGATCACAGGTATGAGCACAGAGACTTAACAAACTTATTAAATAATATTCCTGTATCTGAAACTAACCTTGGTCCTGTTCTCATTCAGACTGTTTGGGATCATCCTGATCATAGCTAATGCACTTGAAGAATGAAATGTTTGTGACTTACCTATGTCCTCTCAAAAACTCCATATTCTACATAGGAGTGGTACTTCCTTCATCATGTTAGAACATTGAATAAAATGATTATGAGCCTACCTCTAAGCAGACATGGAAAAGATCAGAGTTCAAATGTAGACCTTAAAACAGAGCAGATCTCCTGGGCCACATATACCACTTGCCTACATCTTGAGTAAGAACCTACTTCAGGATTTCTGTAAAGTTAGTATAATTGATTTTGAAGATTAAACAATGTTATAAATAAAAGACAAAGGCAGAATGAGAAGGAGGAACACTTTTACCTACAAGGTTTGTTGCAAAAAGGGCTGGATTGCATTTGAGAGTAGATGTTTCAGCGTTGGAACTATGGATAAAGTTGTTGCTAGTTTGAACGATGACTAGGACTTATTAGTGTGACATGGAGCTTCTGGGATAATATGATCAAAACCACATATGTATATGAATCAAAGGATGTCAGTGCTTACCATTCAGTGCACATTTCAGTAGCAGGAATTAAATAAAATTTCTCCTTTAAAGCGGTAATTTCCATGAAGAAGAATTGTAGGTAACATGATATGCTTAACAAATATGGTATATCAATGTTCCACAATGTAGATATATAGAGTTCACCATTTCCTGGTGAGGAAATTCGGTGTTCTCAAAGAACCTTGTTCCAGGAACTCTTCTCATTAGTTGTAAGTCACAAAGTCTGACACTGGCAAAACAGTTTGATAGGAATGAAGTAGGGCATGATTTCTAGAATTTTAAATTTTCTGTAGTTACATTTTAAACAGGAAAATCAACCTGGGCATATTGCCATATACCTGTAATTACTGGTTCAAGAATCACGGATGGCAACACAGACTACTATACCCAGCAAAACCCTCAATCATTATAGATGGAAAAAACAAATTGTTCAATGAAAAAGCCAGGTTTCCACAATATGTATCTAGATATCCAGCCTTACATAAAGTTCTGGAAGGAAACTTTTAACCCAACACACATAAAACATAGGCAATATATAATCCCACTTCAAAAGAACCATTGGAAAAGTATGGCAAATAAATTTAAAATACCACTTTCAAAAACAAATCTAAATCAAACAAGAATAAACAATCAATGGTACTTACTTTCCCTCAACATTAATGGTCTTAACTCGCCTATAAAAAGACACAGGTTAACAGAATGGATATGAAGACAGAATCCGTCCTTCTGCTGCATAAAAGAAACTTTTCTAAGCTTCACAGATGAACATTGCCTCCAGGGTAAAGGATTGAGAAATGATCCTCCAATCAAATGGACCCAAAAAGAAAGCAGGTGTAGCTATGATAATATCTAACAAGTTAGACCTCAAACCAAAATCAGTCAATAGAGATGAAAAAGGTTATTTCTTATTCATTAGAGGAGAATTCCATCACCAGAAAATCTAAATTCTAAACACCAATGCTGTACATTCAAAGGCTGCCACATTCGTAAAAGAAAATGCTACAAAATTCATAGCTCACATGAAACATCACACACTAATAGTGGGAGACTTCAAAACCCCACTATCAGCACTAGGCAGCACCACAAGACAGAAACATAACAAGGAAACAAAACTACTTACAGAAAATATGTCTCAATTGGGCTTAACAGAAATCTATAGAACATTCCATCCAAACACTGAAGAATATACTTTCTTCTCTGCTCCATATGGAACTTTCTTTAAAATTGAACACATACTAGGGGACATAACAAACCTCAACAGATACCACACACACACACACACACACACACACACACACACACACACACACACAAAGGGAATACTGCCCAGTATGTTATCAGACCACCATACTGTAAAGTTGGAATTCAACAACAACGCAAATCACAGAAACCCTACAAATTCATGTAAACTGAACAATGTGCAATTGCACCATACCTGGGTCAAAGAAGAAAAAAAGAAAGAAATTAAAAACTTACTAAAATTCAATGAGAATGAGGACACAACATACCCTTACTTATGGGACACCTTGAAAACAGTGCTATGAAAGAAGTTCATTGCACTAAGTGCACATATGAAGAAAACAGAATAGTAACATTAGAGAATTAACCACACATCTAAAAGCTTTAGAAGAAAAAGAAGCAAACTCACCCCAAAGGAGCAGATGCCACACAATAATCAATTTGAGGGCTGAAATAAATAAAGTAGAAACCAGGAAATCAATTAAAAAAAATCAATACAACAATGAGTTGGTTTTTTGAGAAAATCAACAAGATAGACAAACCTTTATCCAAACTAATGAAAATGCAGAGAGAGAGAACATGCAAATTAACAAAATCAGAAAGGAAATGGGGGGGCATACTAATGGACACAGAGAAAGTCCAGAAAATTTTCAGGTCATATTTTGAAAACCTGTACCCCCCAAAATTTGAAAATTCAAAGGAAATGGAGAAATTTCTAGATAACTATCACTTACCAAAATTAAATCAAGAACAGAGAAAAAACATAAATAGACCTATAACACCAAATAAAATAGAAGCACTTATCAAAAGTCTTCCAAAAAAAAAAAAAAAAAAAGCCAAGGGCCAGATGGCTCCAGTGCAGAAGTCTACCAAAAATTCATTGAAGCGTCAATACCAATACTCTTCAAATTGTTCCACACAATAGAAGCAGAAAGTTCATTACCAACTCTTTTTATGAGGCTGCAATGACCGTGCTAGCCGAAACACACAAAAACACAACTAAGAAAGAAAACTAGAGACGCATATCCATCATGAACATTGATGCAAAAATCCTCAATTATATACTGGCAAACTGAATCCAAAAATACATCAGAGAAATCATTCAGCATGACCAAGAAGGCTTCATGCCTGAAGTGCAGGAAAATCTATCAATGTGATGCATCATATAAACAAACTGAAAAAGAAAAAAGTAAATGATCCTCTACCTAGATGCTAAAAAAGCCTTCGAGAAAATTCAACACCATTTCATGATAAATATCTTGGAGAGATCAAGGACAACAGGAACATATCTAAACATAATAAAAGCAATATACAGTAAACCAACAATCAACATCAAACTGAATGGAGAAAATTTTAATGTGAGTCTTCTAAAATCAGGAACAAGAAAAGGCTGCCCTCTCTCTCCATATTTCTTCAATATTGTACTAGAGGTTCTAGGTAGAACAATAAGACAACAAAAGGAGATCAATGGGACACAAATTAGAAAGGAATAGGCAAACTGTCTATATTTGCAGATGATATGATAGTTTGCATAAGCCAACCAAAAAACTCGAACAGGGCACTCCTATAGCTGATAAACACATTCAGCAAACTAGCAGGATACAAGATAAACTCAGAAAATTCAGTAGCCCTACTTTATTCAGATGATAAAGGGGCTGAGAAAGAAATCAGAAAAACATCACCCTTTACAATAGCCAGAAACAACAGTAAGTATCTTGGGATAACGCTTACCAAACAAGTGAAAGACTTATATAATAAGAACTTTGTGTCTTTAAAGAAAGAAATTAAAAAAGATACCAGAAAATGGAAAGATCTCCCATGCTCTTGAATAGGTAGGATAAACATAGTAAAAATGGAAATCTTGCCAAAAGCAATCCATAGATTCAATACAATCCCCATTAAAATTCCAGCACAATTCTTCACTGACCATGAAAGGATACTAATCTATTTTATATGAAAAAAAAAAAAAAAAGACCCGGGATAGCCAAAACAACCCTGTACAATAAAGGAACTTCAGGAGGAATCACCACTCAGACTTTAAGCGCTACTACAGAGCTATAGTCCTGAAAACAGCCTGGTACTGGCATAAAAATAGACAAGTAGATCAACAGAATCCAATCCAAAATCCTGATAATAACCCACACACTTAGGAACACCTCATTTTTGACAAAACAGCTAAAAGTATAAAATGGGAGAAGGAAACTATCCTCAAGAAATGGTGTTTGCACAACTGGATGATGATGTGTAGAAGACTGCAGATAGATCCAGGTCTATCACCACACATAAAACTCAAGTCTGAATGGGTCAAATGCCTCAACATCAAATCAACCACTCTGAACCTCTTAGAAGAGAAAGTGAGATGTACATTTTAACAGCTTGGTATGAGAGAATGCTTCCTGAACATAAGTCCAGTACACATACACTGAGATTGAAAATTATTGAATGGTATCTCCTCAAACTAATTAGCTTCTAAGGCAAAGGACACAGTAGACAAGACCAAAGAGCAGCCCACAGACTGGGAAAAGATTTTCACCAATCCTACATCTGAGAGAGGGCTTATCTCTGAAATATACAAAGAACTCAAGAAATTAGTCAACAAAACACCAAATATCCCTATTAAAAATGGGGTATATAAATGAAGAGAGAATTCTCAATAGAGGAAATCAAAAAAGCTGAAAGACACTTAAGAAAGTGCTCAACATCCTTAGCTATCAGGGAAATTCAAACCAAAACAACTTTGAGATACCATCTTACTCCTGCCAGAATGGCTAAAATTAGAAACACCAATGACAGCTTATGCTGGAGGGGCTGTGGAGAAAGGGGAACACTCCTACAGTGCTGGTGTACAGTGCAAACTTGTACAGCCATTTTGGATATCAGTATGGCAGTTTCTCAGGAAATGGGAATAAGGTGACCAGAGGACCCAGCAATTCCCCTCTGAGGCATATAGGTAAATGATTTATACCTATGAAAAAAAGACATCTGTTCAACTATGTTCATTGCAGTATTATTTGTTCTAACAAGAAATTGGAAGCAAACTAGATGCTCCTAGACTAAAAATGGATAAAGAAGATGTGGCACATCTGCACAGTGGACTACTACAGTGCAGAAAAAACAATGGAATTTTGCAATTTGTTGTCAAGTGGATGGAACTTGAAGAAACCATCCTGAATGAGGTAACCCAATAACAAAAAGAGGACCACGGTATGTACTCACTCACATATGGATTTTATACCTAGAGTAAATGATAACCAGCCTATAATTCACACTGCCAAAGGAACTAGGATACAAAGTGTATTCTAAGAGATTCCTATAAGGTTCCTCACAGAAAGGGGGAGGAGCAAGTTCTCCAGAGCACATGTGGAGTGGGGAAGGCAGTGAGTGGAGAGGATACTAGGAGAAAAAGAAAGGGAGGAGAGAAAAGCATGAGGGACTAGGAATATTGAGTCAAGGGAGATATAGAAGAGAGAAAAGAGAGAGAGACCATAAAAGAGGGAGCCAATATAGGTCCAGAAACCAACAAGTCTCACCCCAACTAACAATTTGAGCAGTAGTGGAAAGGCTACCATGATAATGAGATCAACGACTAACTCATCAACCATCATGGAGCCCTCATCTAGTAGCTGATAGAAAGGAAGCAAACACCCACAACTAAACACTGAACAGAATTAGAATCCAGATGCAGAGAGGGAGGACAAGACCAGGCTGCAGAAAAACATAGAGACAGCTTACATGAACAAGGAAGAGATAATGGGCCCCCAGACTTCTAATCCCATGATGGTAATCCAGCATGGGATGACTCAGATGCCCTAAATATGTGTCTCTGCTAGAAAGCCTGAGCAGTCTAATGGTCCTCATCTAGTAGAACCAGGATATATTCCTGTTGCACAAGAAACTTGGCAGGCACATCCCCCGTGGAGGGATATTGCCTTAATGTACAGACAGGAGGGAGGGCCTAGTCCCTACTACAAGTGACTTGACAGATTTACATGACCCCTCCTGGATGGCATCACCCTACATGTGGAGTGGGGAAGGGGATGGAGGGTGTAGGGTTTTGGGAATGCATATGAGGGTGGGAGTGAGGAAAAGAAGCAGGGTGAAGAGAGAGGGAACTGGAATCAATATGTAAAAAAATAAAAATAACAAAATAAGAATAAAAATAAAAAATTGACTACATACTAGGTAGCATAACAATATACAACAGATACAAAAAAAATAGAATAGTCAATAGTCCCCTGTACCTTTGAGATCACCAAGCTTTAAAGTTGAAATTGAACAACACATTGCAGAAAACCTACAAGCTCATGGAAACTTAACAGTGAGCAATTGCCCAATTCCTGGATCAAAGAAGAAGTAAAGGAAGAAATTAAAGACTTCCTAGAATTCAACAAGAATGAAGACACTACATACCTGAACTTATGAGACACTTTGTGAAGGCAGTGTTCATGGAAAATTCATTGCACTAAGTGCTCATATGAAGAAAATATTAAGGATAGTCATATTAGAGGATTAAAAGTACAACTGGAAACATTAGAACAAAAAGAATCAAACTCCCCCCACTCAACCATGAGGACTATATGCCAGAAAATAATCAATTTGAGGGCTGAAATCAATTTAGTAGAAACCAGGAAAACAATAAAAAAAAAATCAATTTAACAAAGAGTAGGGTTTTTTTGACGAAATCAACAAGATAGAAAATCCTTTATCCAAACTAACAAGAAAAAAAAAACAGAGAACATGTAATTTAACAAATTAGAAACAAAAAAGGAGGACATAACAATAGACGCTGAGGGAATCCAAAAATTTGCAGGTCATACTTTGAAAAACTGTATTACATAAAATTTGAAATTTCACAGGAAATAGACAAATTTGTGGATAACTATCACTTACCAAAATTGAATCAAGAACAGACAAACAATTGAAATAGAACTATAAAACCTTAATTGAAATAGAAGCAGTCATCAAAAGCCTTCCAACCAAAATACCCCAGGGCCAGATATCTTCAGTGCAGATACCTACCAGAAATTTAAAGAATAGTTAATAACAATACTCCTAAATTGTTCTACATAATAGGAGCAGAGGGTTCATTACCAAATTCTATTTACGAGGCCAAAATTACCTTCATTGCCAAGCCACACAAAGACACAACTAAGAAAGAAAACTACAGATGATTATCCCTCATGAACATTGATGCAAAAATATTCAATTATATACTGGCAAATAGAATCCAAGATCATAGGGATGACCAAGTGGGTTTCATCCCTGGGATGTAGGGATGGTTTAACATAAGAAAATCTATCAATGTTTTCGATCATATAAACAAACTGAAAAAGAAAAACCACATGACCACCTCCCTAGATAATGAAAAAGCCTTTGACAAAATTTAGCGCCCTTTCATGATAAAGGTCTTGGAGAGATCAGGGATAACAGGAACATAACTAAACATAATAAAAGCAACATACAGTATACCAACAGCCAGCATGAAACTGAATGGAGAGAAAATTAAGGCAATTTCTCTAAAATAAATAACAAGACAAGCCTGTACTCTCTCTCTCCATATCTCTTCTATATTGTACTTGAATTTCTAGCTAAAGCAATAAGACCAAAAAAATGTAGATCAAGGCGATAAAATTTGGAATAGAAAAAAAATCAAACTTTCTCTTTTTGCAGATGATATTATTATTTACATAAGCAACCCAAAAAACTCTACCAGGTAACTCCTACAGCTGATAAACACATTCAGCAAACTAGCAGGATACAACATAAACTCAAAATAATCAGTATCCCTACTATATACAGATGACAAAGGGACTGAGAAAGAAATCAGAAAAATTACACTTTACAATAGCCAAAAATAACATAAAGTATCTTGGAGTGAAGCTTACAAACAACTGAAAGATCTATGTAGCAAGAAATTTATGTCTTTAAAGAAAGAAATCAAGCAAGATAACAGAAAATGGAAAGATATCAGATGCTGTTACATGGGTAGGATAAACATAGTAAAAATGGCAATCTCGTTAAAAAGCAATCTATAGATTCAAAACATTACCCACAATTCTTCACTGAACATGAAAAGATAATAATCAATTTTATATGGAAAAACAAAAGACCCGGGATAGCCAAAATAGCGCTGTATAATAAAGGAACTTCAGGAGGAATCACCACTCCGACTTTAAGCTCTACTACAGAGGTATACTCCTGAAAACAGACTAATATTGGCAAAAAATAGACAGGTAAACCAATGGAATCAAACAAAAACTACCGATATTAACTCATATACCTACAAACACCTGATTTTTCATAAACCATCTAAAAGTATACAATGAAAGGTGGGAAGCAACTTCAACAAATGGTGCTGGCTCAAATGGATAATGGTGTGTCATGTACAAAACACAAGTCTAAATGGATCAAAGACCTCAACATTAATCCAGTCACGGTGAAGCTTTTAGATGACAAAGTGTGAGGTACCCTTGAATCTAATTGTGCAGGGGATGCTTCCTGAACATAACACCAGTAGCACAGACTGAGATCGACAATTAATAAATGGCACCTCCTCAAACTATGAAGTTCCTGTAAGACAAAGGACACATTTGACGAGACCAAATGGCAGCCCACAGACTGGCAAAGGATCTTCACCAACCCTATATCTGCCAGAAGGCTTATCTCAGAAATATAGAAAGAATTCAAAGAAGTAGTCAACAAAACTCCAAATAATTCTATTAAAAATGGGGTACATAATTGAGGAGAGAATTCTCAATAAAGGAAATCAAAAAGGCTGAAAGACACTTAAGAAAGTGCTCAACATTCTTAGCTATCAGGGAAATGCAAATCAAAACAACTTTGAAATACCATCTTACTCCTGCCAGAATGGCTAAAATTAGAAACACCAGTGACAGCTTATGCTGGAGAGCATGTGGAGAAAGGGGAACACTCCCCCACTGCTTGTGGGAGTGCAAACTTCTATAGCCATTTTGGATATTAGTATGGCAGTTCCTCAGGAAAATGGGAATCAGTTTACCACAGGACCAGGCAATCCCCCTCTTAGGGATATAACCAAATGATCCACATCCATGCAAAAAAGAAATGTGCTCAACTATGTTCATAGCACCATTAGTTGTTATAGCAAAAACCTGGAAGCAACCTAGATGTTCCTCAACTAAAGAATGGATAAAGAAGATGTGGCTCATTTACACAATGAAATAGTCCTCTGCAGGAAAAAAAAAATGGAATCTTGAAATTCGCAGACAAATGGCTGGAACTTGAAGAAACCATCCTGAACGAGGTAACCCAGTCACAAAAAGAGAAATGTGGTATGTACTCACTCACATAGGGATTTTAGACATAGGTCAAAGGATAATCAGGCTATAATCCAATACCATCAGAGAATCTAGGATACAAGGCAGAAAAAAAGGAGGACAGGAAAGCACTTGGAACTAGGTATATTGAGTTGGGGGAGGAATAGATGAAAGAAGAAATAGAGAGAGAGGGGGGGAGGGAGAGGGACAGAAAGAGAGATCATAAAAGAATTACAGGATCAAAGACAAAACTGACTCTACAGAAATGTCCAGAGACCTACATGCCTGACCCCAACTAACATTTTGAGCAACAATGAACAGGCTATTTAAAATCTCTTCCCTGTTAATGAGATTGACGACTAACTTATTCACCATCATAGAGCCCTCATCTAGTAACTGATGGAAATAGAAGCAGACACCCACAGATAAACACTGAGCCAAACTGGAATCCAGAAACAGAGAGGGAGGACATGACCAGTCTACAGAATTTCACAGAGACAGCTGACCTGATCAAGGGGGAGCTAATGGACCCCCAGACCTATACCTGGAAAACCAGCATTTGACTGACTTAGAACCCCTGAACATGTGTCTCAGTTAGAAGGCCTGGGAAGTCTTGAGGATCTCTGACATTGGAACCAGGATATAGTCCTCCTGGAAGGCATCACCAACCTGTGTAGTTAGGGGTTCAAATGGCATGGGAGGTTGTTCAAGCGGGCATGGGAGGGAGGGAGAGAGAGAGGAAGGGGGGGGGAGAAGAAGGGAAGAAGGGAGTGGGAACTGGGATCAATATGTAAAATAATAAAAAAATTAAAAACAAAATAAAACAAGGACAGGGACTCACTACGTAGCCTTAACTGGCCTTAAACTTAGAGATCTGTTTGCTTCTTCCACATAAATGCTGATATTAAAACCAGAATCATTATGCCAGGCTCCTAGGATATTTTTATATACCTGAACGTACTGTTTATGTGACTCACTTTATTTGCATTTAATTTGTGTTTAATTGATACAAACGAATGAGGTTACATGTGACTTATATGCAATGCATAAACAAGTTTAATGCACTCTTCTTTCTTATTTATGACAAAAACTGTAAAAATAATATATCTTCACAGTTTTAAGCAAATTAACAAGAGTCCAGTGATAATACCTACACATTCCCAGGATAGATGATAATAAAATATGTCCACATTCATCACCATGGGTATTTAAGAACCAGAATCTCTTAGGACCCAGGTAAACTGGGTAGATTGTAAAGGTACTGGCTGTTCAAACTAAAGCCCCACTTTCAATACCCTAGACCTCCATAATGGAAGGAGAGAAACAACTCCAAGGACTTGTCCTCTGTATTCTACTTGTACACCGTGGCATGTGTAAGATGTGTGAATAAGTTCAGGCACATTACACATATGTACACGCACTCAGGCACACACACAACATTTAAATATAAATAGTTGTAAACAGCTAGTAAAAGGAATGCAAGGCCTTGTTTTCAAGGAGCAGGCAGTGTGTACTGTGCAAGGGTGTATATAGAATGACTACAAGAAGAGTTGCCTTAAACTAAATGCAGGCCTGAGTATAAATATCAGCAAATAAGAACATCGAACATCTGATCACAGACATTAAACACTATGTGGGATATGGATTGATCATAAAGCTCCAAAATGTTAATGGCTTGTGGGAGTAACTCAACGTTCTACAAAGGCCCAGTGCAATGAGTGATGAAATAAAGATAATTAGGAATGAGCTATTTCAAATTATTGTTACAAATAAAAAAATGTTTAGCTAAGATAATAGAAAATTCTTGCTAATACAAATAATGCTGCCATGAACATAGTTGAGCACATATCTTTGTTGCATGGATGTGGGTGTATGCCTAAAAAGGGAATTGTCAGGTCCTGTGGTAAACTGATTCCCATTTTCCTGAGGAACTGCCATACTGATATCCAGTATGGCTATAGAAGTTTACACTCCCACCAGCACTGGAGGAGTGTTTCCCTTTCTCCACATGCTCTCCAGCATAAGCTGTCACTGGTGTTTCTAATTTTAGCCATTCTGGCAGGAGTAAGATGGTATCTCAAAGTTGTTTTGATTTGCATTTCCTTAATGCTAAGGATGTTGAGCACTTTCTTAAGTGTCTTTCAGCCTTTTTGATTTCCTCTATTGAGAATTCTTTCTTCAGTTCTTTACCCCAATTTATTAATAAGGTTATTGGGTGTTTTGTTGACTAGATGTCTCTCAACTGAAGAATGGATAAAGAAGATGTGGCACATCTTCCAATGGAATACTACTCTGAAAAAAAAAATAAGGGAATCTTTCAATTCCTAAGCAAGTGGATGGCACAAAAGAAACCATCATGAATTAGATAACCCAGTCACAAAAAGAGGAACATGGTATATACTCGCTCATACATGGATTTTTAGACCTAGAGCAAAGGATCACCAGCCTATAATTCACACCACCAGAGGAACTAGGTTACAACTTCTATTCTAATAGATTCCTATAAAGTCCCTCACAGAAGAGGGAAGGGGCAAGTCCCACAGAACACATGGGAAGTGTGAGGAGGGGCAGTGAATGGAGAGAGATGTAGGAGAAACAGAATGGGAGGAGAGGAAAGCACATGAGCCCAGGAAGATTGAGTCGGGGTAGGAATAGAAGAGAGGAGAGAGAGAGAGAGAGAGAGAGAGAGAGAGAGAGAGAGAGAGAGAGAGAGATGGCCATAAAAGATGGAGTCATTATTGGTTTGAAGAGAAAACTGAAACTAAATAAAGGTCTAGAGACCTACAAGACTGCTGCCAACTAACAATTTGAGCAACCATGGAAAGGCTATCATAAATGCCCTTCCCAGATAGTAAGAGCAATCCACCATCATGGAGCCCTCAACTAGTACCTATTGGAAACAGAAGCAAACACCCATAAACACTGAGTCAAACTAGAATCCAGACCCAGAGGGAGAGGACAAGACCAGGTTGCAGAAACACATAGAGATAGCTGATCTTAAGGAGGAGGAGGTAACGCCCCCCCCCCCCCCAGACTGATAGCTGGGAATCCAGCATGGGACTGACACACACCCCCTGAATATGAGTCTCATCTAGAAGGACTGAAAAGTCTAAGGGACCTCAGTAGAATCAGGATGTATTCCTGGTGCACAAAAGGAGCTTGTGGACACAACCCCCATGGAGGGATACTCACTTAACCTAGAGATTGGAGAGAAGTCCTAGTCCATGCTTGAAATGAATTGACAGATTTAGATGACCCCACCTGGATGGCATGGAGCCACGTGTGGAATCGGGGTGGGGAGATGAGAGGGAGGGGTGGTTAGGGTGCATGTGAAGGAGAAGAGAGAGTAAGAGGGAGTGAGGGACAGAGACTGGGAGGGAAAGGGAACTGGGATCGACATGTAAAATAAAAATTAAATAAAAATAAATAAAAAGAAAATAGGAAATGAAATGGCAAGGGAAAACATTGGTGCCATTAAATATGCACCTGGAAATCATGGCTAAATCTTGCTCCTGTATTTAAACCTTAGCTTTTCTATCAAGTAGAAATCTTCTCGATAAAGCATATACTCCGAGAAGCACAGGAAGTGTGACAGTAGTTACCTCAAACCAAAGAGAGTATACAAAATGTAATCAGGCTCCATAGCTACCAATCTCCCTATCTACCATGAATAGGAAAAATAGATATTTAAATATTCATGCCAAATTTACACATAAAAGCCTCATTAAATTCCAGACAAACAATATTGTTAGTACCCTGACCTGACTCCAATGTAGGAAAATGAACCACCTGGAACTTTTTTTTTTTTTTTTATGGGGTTGAGACAGGGTTCATGTGAAGCTATGGAGCCTCTCCTGGCACTTGCTCTGTACATAGGACAGAATACATAGGTACATAGGAGAGAAGCTGTGGTTCTTCCCATTGGAGTGCTTCACTGCTTGCTAACATGCACAGGATAGGGTATGATCTGGTGCTACAAGGCTGATACCATTCTGAGATTGCTGGTAAAACTTTGGATAGAAAAATGCCCTGAAATTCTTGGGGTCTGTATACATCATCAGGCATGCTGTTTGCTTATGTTATGTTTGAGGTACTTTATGAGAGATGTGAAAGTGCATACTTGGAAGGTCACTAAGAATTTGCTTCTCTACCTATTGTGCATTCAAAGAGCATCAGCCCTGCATTAGCTACTACAGTTTGTGTGTGCATGTGTATTTGTACCTTTGTTTTCAGTCTTATCCTCAAAGAATTGAGAGTACAGCTCTGAGAGACAGCTATGTGCATCCCATATTTAGGTTTAGTGTGAGAACCTTACTTATTTAGGATGCAACAATTATCAGTAATAGTCTCTATTTGTCAGCTTTCATCTCCTCTCACTAGCTTGTCTTTTAACCTTTAGCTTTCCAGTTTATAATTTTGGAGTTCAGGTTGAATAACTTGTGTGAGTGTGTGTGTGTGTGTGTGTGTGTGTGTGTGTGTGTGTGTGTGTGTGATGTATGTATGTTTGTGCATGTGTGAGTGCCTGTATGGGTGTGTGTTTTTGTAGGATTATTTCCAAACTCAAAGTGAGTAGACAGTCCTGAGAATATCCAGAAAAGCATAATGGCTTCCAAATACCTGTTGCTAACTCCAGTTAAGCATCTCTGAATTCTCAACTGATATGGGGGTATTTCCTGTCCATGCAGAGTAATCAACCAACCAGATGATAAGGATTTGCTGAGAGTATGTTGATCCCTGGGAATTCCTATTTGGAACAGCTGTTCTTTGAGAGGTTAGTGACTAATGTAACTGGAAACACTGATAGGCTGACTCCAGTAATTGGGAAACTGAGGTGTCTTCACAGAAAGAGCATGACCTGAAACTGAGCTTGGTCTGGGTCTATCATGGTCCCTAGTGCCAAGAAGGGAGTAGAGGCATTTCCCATTATCAAGAATCCAAAAGATTAAGGAGAAAGTGACAAGAAACAGATTTTTTTTTTCTGTTGTGTGAATGATAAACAGGTTTCTGTGGCCCATGGAAAAGACTGTTATCCAAAGTAAAATCTTGCCTGCTTCTAATCTCCAGTGCATTCTCTGAAAATAAAGACATGCAGTCCTTTATCACTTTGGTACTGTATATTTTTCTGTTTCTGGTTGAGGAGACAGAAAAAGAAACTGAAAACTTTCTCCCAGATCTAGTCAAGATTTTTCTGGCTTTCAGCAAGTATATAGTCGATGTGTGTGCACTTTAAGAAGTAAGCCTGTGCTCTACCCTGAGAGTCTTTGAAAGCACTATGGTTTACAAGTTATGGTGGTGAATAAGGACCACAAAGGGTCCCCTTAAGTATACCTGTGTACACAGTGAGTAACAAATTAGAGAGGAGGGTGAGAGAAGCATGATTAGAAACAGAGTGGTGTAGATAAAATTGCCCTTGTGTTTAGAAAATTGGACTTAAATTTTATAGGGTATAGAACTGATTTCAAAAGCAGTTTCCCCAAGCTATAAAGCATGTGACAGGGAGGAGCAAGAAGCTAAATGTGATGGTCTTTGCTCAGTTCTGTCCAGAATTTTAGTTTTATTACTGATCAACTTGCAACAAATGACAACTGTAGACCTTGGGGTGCTGCCACAGGTTATGGGCCATCCCATGAAGGAATGGGTCCCTAAGGCAGATGTTACAGTAGATAAACCAAAGAAGAACAGATTTTGTCCATCTTTTCTACACTTATTGTTTTGTTTTACATGGTTCCCTAAGAAAAGGTATTGAAATGCCTTGGTGGAAGCCCCCTCTGTAAATGTCTCACATCTTTGGCAGGAGACTGATGACAGCTGCATTGACAGGGTGTGGACATATGTAGAGAGTGAACAAATCTCACTCCCTGGCTGAGAGTTCTAGTATAAGCTGGTGTATACACTGGGAGATAAATGAGAGAAATTGAGAAAGAAAATGTTTCACAGGGACAAGGATTATACTTTTTCTAAGTTTTTACTCACAGGTATTTAGTAGTAAAAGTGACTTATATACTGCCAAATACCAACTAATGTGCTTATCCTTTGTGTATTTTGTTGCCCCTGAAATATTGGTGAATACAGAATGGACAGAGACACAGTTCCTCATAGGAATGGATGAAGGAGACCTGGAGGTAGGGGTAATCAATATATTGCTTGTCTTGAGAACCTGACTTCAATTAGTATAATGCATAATTCATGTAAAAAAACAGTGTAATAAACAGAGTATAGTGTCTCACCTTATAATTCAGAACTAAGGAAACAGAAATAGGAGGAACCCTGTTGAAACCATACATGTATGCATATGCATGTGTGTACACATACATGCACTTGCACACAAAAGAATAGGGAGGTTTTCTGTGGCACCTCCTGTAGCTGGGCCCAGGCAGAGAACACTACCTGCTACTTTTCATGCAGAACAAATGTTTTGTGCTCATGACCTAGGATGGCTAAAATCTGGTACTCACAACCAACACTAGGGTAAGAGTGTTGTGGGAGCTTCTCAGTCCCATGGGGTCACATACTTGTTTTAATGAGTAATGGAGTTTGGTGTGACATTTACCTGCTGACACATACTGGGCTCAAGCAGAAAGGTGCACCCTGCCTTTTTGGTAAAGAGCCAGTGAAGGCATAGATCAGTGTCTGCAGCCAAGAGCTGCATTCCCTGAAGCAGGTAGTGGACTGCCATGCTTTACCAAACCTTAGATCCCTTCTAGCGGCCAGAAAAAAAAAAAGCTCTTTCAGCTTCATTGGGTGCTGCAGACAGGATTCTTGCTTCCTTACCCCCTTCAATGTCTTTCCTTACCTCTGAGAATATAAAATTTCTGCTGTGTCCAAATGCTTGAATCTCCTGCCATTATCAAATGAAGACACAAACAATGTACGTAAGCCTTAACACTATTGATAGTTTGGGCTTGTAAATTATTTATCCTGAAAGATGTTCTTTCTGAGGCTTCTGGACCCTGGTCTCGCCACATAGCTCCCTGTAACACACACACACACACACACACACACACACACACACACACACACACACACACACCCTGTGAGAACTGAGAATATGTCTTAGATTTGCCAAACAGTCCTTAGTCACACACAGATTATAATCACACATTGCTGTGACCCTATGATCCACTGAATTCTGACTACTGTGACTTTAGAGCATATGGAATGACAAACTCAATACTCTGAATCCATTTTGCAGAAAGCAGATTATGCCCTTTGGTATAACCAATTGCATGAAACACAGTGTTGCTTGCATTGGGTATATCTGCATTGCATCCCATGGTGATTTCTCTTCATGCCCCTTAGCCCAACCGCACATCCCAGGGCCAGATTCCCTTTGTTTTCTAATTGCAGTGTTGAGTTCCTTACAACAGCTATGTATAGGAGACTCAAGATACACTCCAGATTTTTCAGCCCAAGTTCCATGTCACCAGCTTGATCCTAGGAGAAGGAGTGCCTTGGTATCAAATTGTACTTATTTGCTGAAGAACAAAAAGTCAGTGCCTCAAAAGCATTTATTCCATTTTCAGGGGTAGTGGTATCAGAAAATCTGTCTACCTTACATCAGTAATTTTATGGAAAATGAAAATGTTTTTTTCTCTAAAACCTACTAGCTATGTAATTTGGGTCTATGGTATTTCAAATATACATTGTCCTCCATGTTAGAAGGAAATGTGAACACCTTTCTTGCCCTTTGCTCGTAGTTATTTCAAGAGTTTCTGAAACCAAATAATGGTACATGTGTATTATTACTATTTATTACCAGTACTACTGTTACTATTTTTAGGATCATTTTTCAAAGATGGACATCTTCACAATCTGATCTGATAAATGCCATTTTATATGTAGTAATCCCTTGGATAAAAACTCATTTGAAAAAATTTCATTGGATTTAACCACTCAGCCAGGCTGCATTCAAGACACCAGTGGGGTTTAATTCTGTTCACTACTGGCTAAGTAACATGTTTGAAAAGAAAATAGCAAGCAATGATCAGCATCTTATTCTCAGGGGTAATAGGCCTGCTGAAACACCCCATTCCCATCCCCTATTATTATTAATGCAATACTATTATATAATGTGCATTCTGTTCCAGTGGTGGCTCATGGCCTTTATATTACACACACAGAGTAGCAATTATAATTAAGGGCAATAAATCACAGTAGCTAACAGAGGAGATAAGGAGCTCTCATTCTGTGCTCACATACTGTGATCAGGCCCTTTATACCATTCACAACTAATGAAATATCCTTTCTTGACATGAAATTAACTAGCAGTAGTGTGTGTGTGTGTGTGTATGTATGAGTGTGTGCATGTGTGTGTTTGTGTGTGTGTGTGTGTCCACACTAATTCCACTCTGCTCAGTACTGCCCCATTTATCATCCTTTTTTGTAGCTCTTGTGGGATAAGCTTGTGCTTTTGTGTATCTCAGATGCATTACCTGAGTGTCACTACTCTGAAACATCTTTTCAAATTCCAAGGTCAGGGCTCATTTCATTGCTCCACGTGATTCCACATAAAGATTGCTTTGGATTTTCCCCAGGAACCTATATAGATGCTTACCAAAGGGTGTTGGAAAAGCAAACAGGAAGAAAAACAGACCATCTAAAGTTAATAAAGCAAACAGATTAATTTGCCCTTGTTTTCCCTAAATCGGAAGTTAGAGCTGATGTGTCAGTTCATTTCCCTAGTTGTTACCAAGAGGGTGACAGAATAGAAGAATCAAGTGGTAAGTATTAATTGCCTTAGAGGAGGTTCTGGGAGCTACCAGTGTTTCCTTTTTTTTTTTTTTTTTTTTTTTTTTTTTTTTTTTTTTTTTTGTTTTTGTTTTTTTTTTTTTTTTTTTTTTTAATTTATTATTTATAACAATGTCCACTTAAATGAAAACAAATATTTATAGACAACATTTGGGAATTTGGGCGTTGTTCTTTCCAAACTACTTCCTGCTGGTAAGGGGCGCTGTCATGGGGGATTAGAAAAAGATTCAGAAATCTTGGCTGCAGTCTGTAAGGCTGTTTTGTCCAGCTGTTTTGAATGTAGGATGACCTCATACTTTGTTTCAGGCAGTCTGGCTTGATCAAACATGTGGTAGTCTGGAAGAAATCCACATCTTTTCATTTTCTGTGGAAACAAAAATAGAAATCCTTTTCCCCAGTAAATTGTCCTTCAATTTAAATTTTGGAGTCAAAGCAATTTTTTTTAAATTCAATTTATTTTTTTACAAGTCGATCCCAGTTCCCTCTCACTCACTCACTCACTCCTTCTCTCCCTCCCTCCCTCGCTCCCTCCTTCCCTCCCTTTTACCCTCTCTGCCCTCTCACATGCACTCTAAACACCCTCCACTCACATCCCCCCAACCCAATTCCATGTGTAGGGGAATGCCATCCAGTTGGGGTCATGTAGAACTGACAGGTCTTGTGAAATAGGGACTAGGGCTTCTCTCCTGACTCTAGATTAAGGCAGTTATCCCTCCATGGCGGATGTGTCCGCAAAGTCCTTTTGTGCACCAGGGATACATCCTGGCTCCACTGTCTGAGGTCACTTAGACTGCTCAGATCTTATAGCCGAGACCCATATTCAGGGGGTCTGAGTCAGTCCCATGCTGGCTTCCCAGCTATCAGTCCAGTGGCCCATTAGCTCCTCCTTGTTCAGGTAAGCTGTCTCTATGTGTTTCTGCTGCCTGGTCTTATCCTCTCCATCTGCATCAGGGTTCCAGTTCGACTCAGTGTTTATGTATAGGATTTGATCCTGTTTCCAACAGGCATTTGTTCAGGGCTCCATGGATAAGTTATTTGTTGATCTCATTCTCCAGGAAGGGCATTTATGGTAGCCTTTCCACAGAAGCTCAAATTGTTAGTTGGGAGCAGTCATGTAGTTCTCTAGACCTTTCTTTGTGTTCAATTTTATCTTCAAACCAATATTGGCTCCCTATTTTATGTTCTCTCTCTCTCTCTCTCTCTCTCTCTCTCTCTCTCTCTCTCTCTCTCTCTCTCTCTCTCTCTCTCTCTCTCTCTTCTACCTTCTATTCCTAACCAGGCTCAATCTTCCTGATAACACATGTTTTCCTTTCCTCCCCCACGTTTTCTCCTACTTCTCTCTACATTCGCTGCCCCCCCCACTTCCGCTGAGCTCTGGGGGGACTTGTCCCTTCCCAGTTCTGTGAGGGACTTTATATGAATCTTTTAGAATACACCTTGTATCCTAGTTCCTCTGGTGGTGTGAATTATAGGCTGGTGATCCTTTGATCTAGGTCTAAAATCCATATATGAGTGAGTACATACTGTGTTCCTCTTTTTGTGACTGGGTTACCTGATTCAGGATGGTTTCTTCAAGTGCCATCCACTTGCATGCGAATTTCAAGATACCATTATTTTTTTCTGCAGAGTAGTATTCCATTGTGTAGATTTGCCACATCTTCATTAACCATTCTTCAATTGAGGGGCATCTAGGTTGCTTCCACGTTCTTGCTATTACAAATAATGTTGCTATGAACATAGTTGAACAAATGTCTTTGTTGCATGGAAGTGAAACCTTTGGGTATGTGCCTAAGAGGGGGATTGCCGGTTACTGTGGTAAACTAATTCCCATTTTCCTGAGGAACAGCCATACTGATTTCCAAAATGGCTGTATGAGTATGCACTCCCACCAGCAGTGGAGGAGTGTTCCCATTTCTCCACATCCTCTCCAACATAAGTCATCATTGGTGTTTCTAATTTTAGCCATTCTGGCAGGGGTAAGATAGTATCTCAGAGTTGTTTTGATTTGCATTTCCCTAATAGCTAAGGATGTGGAGCATTATCTTAAGTGTCTCAGAGCCTTTTTGATTTCCTCTATTGAGAATTCTTTCTTCAGTTCTGTACCCCATTTTTAATAGGGTAATTTGGTGTTTTGTTGACTAGTTTCTTAATTCTTTGTATATTTTGGAGATCAGCCCTTTGTCAGATATGGGATTGGTGAAAATCTTTTCCCTGTCTGTGGGCTGCCGATTGGCCTTGTCCTCTGTGACCTTTGCCTTACAGAAGCTTCTAAGTTTGAAGAGGTCCCATTTATTAATTTTTTCTCTCAGTGTCTGTACTCCTGGAGTTATGTTCAGTAAGCGTTTTCCTATACCAATTTGTTCAAGGGTACCTCCTACTTTCTCTTCTAAGAGGTTCAATGTGGCTGGATTGATGTTGAGTTCTTTGATCCATTTGGACTTGCGTTTTGTGCATGGCAACAGACATGGGTCTATCTGCAGTCTTCTACACACCCTCATCCAGTTGTGCCAGCACCATTTGTTGATGATGCTGTCCTTGCCCCATTGTATAATTTTAGCTTTTTTGTCGAAAGTCAGGTGTTCATAGGTGTGTGGGTTAATATCAGGATTTTCAATTCAAATCCATTGGTCTACCTATCTATTTTTATGCCAATACCAGTCTGTTTTCAGAACTATAGCTCTGTAGTAGTGCTTAAAGTCAGGAATGGTGATGCCTCCTGAAGTTCTTTTATTGAATAGGGTTGTTTTGGCTATCCTGGGTCTTTTGTTTTTCCATATAAAGTTGATTATTATCCTTTCAAGGTCAGTGAAGAATTATGGTGGGATTTTAATGGGGATTGCATTGAATCTGTAGATATCTTCTTTAATTTGTTTCTTTAGAGCCACGAAGTTCTTATTATATGGGTCTTTTACTTGTTTGGTAAGCATTACACCAAGATACTTTATGTTGCTTGTGGCTATTGTAAAGGGTGATGATTCTTTGATTTCTTTCTCTGTCTCTTTGTCATCTGAGAAAAGTAGGGCTACTGATTTTTTTTTTTTTTTTTGAGTTTATCTTGTATCCTGCTAATTTGCTGAAGGTGTTTGTCAGATGTAGGAGTTCCCTGGTAGAGTTTATTGGTTTGCTTATGTAAACTATCATATCATCTGCAAATAGAGACAGTTTGACTTCTTCCTTTCCAATTTGGATCCCCTGGATCTCGTTTTGTTGTCTTATAGCATTAGCAAGAACTTGTAGTACGATATTGAAGACATATGGAGATATAGGGCAGCCTTTTCTTGTTCCTGATTTTAGAGGAATTGGCTTAAGTTTCTCTCCATTCAGTTTGATGTTGGCAGTTGGTTTGCTGTATATTGCTCTTATTATGTTTAGGTATGTTCCTGTTATCCCTGACCTCTCCCAGACCTTTATCATGAAAGGGTGTTGAATTTTGTCAAAGGCTTTTACGCATCTAGGGAGATAATCATATGGTTTTTCTTTTTCTGTTTGTTTATATGGTGAATCACATTTGATACATTTTCGTATGTTAAACCATCCCTGCCTTCCAGGTATGAAGCCTACTTGGTCATTTCTCGGATGTATTGGATGATTTCGCTGATGTACTCTTGAATACGGTTTGCCAGTATTGTATTGAGTATTTTTGCATCGATGTTCATCAGGGACATTGGTCTGTAGTTTTCTTTCTTAGTTGTGTCTTTGTGAGGCTTGGGTACCAAATTTATTGTGGCCTCATAAAAAGAGTGTGGCAATGAACCTTCTGTTTCTATCTTGTGGAAAAGTTGGAGGAATAGTTGTATTAGTTCTTCCTTGAATGTCTGGTAGAATTCTGCGCTGAATCCATCTGGCCCTGGACTTTTTTTGGTTGGAAGGCTTTTGATGACTGCTTCTATCTCTTGGCAGGTTATAGGTCTAATTAAGTTGTTTGTCTGTTCTTGATTTAATTTTGGTAAGTGATAGTTATCCAGAAACTTGTCCATTTCCTTTGAATTTTCAATTGTTGAGGAATACAGATTGTCAAAATATGACCTGAAAATTGTCTGGATTTCCTCTGTGTCTGTTGTTATGTTCTACTTTTCATTTCTGATTTTGTTAATTTGCATGTTCTCTCTGTGCGTTTTCGTTAATTTGGATAAAGGTTTGTCTATCTTGTTGATTTTCTCAGAAAAGCAACTCTTTGTTGCATTGATTTTTTTGTATTGTCTTCCTGGTTTCTATTTTGTTGATTTCAGCCCTCAAGTTGATTATTTCCTGGCGTCTACTCCTACAGCGTGAATTCGCTTTTCTCTGTTCTAAGGCTTTCAGTTGCACTGTTAATTCTCTTATGTGACTATCCTCTATTTTCTTCATGTGGGCACTTAGGGCAATGAACTTCGCTCGTAGCACTGCTTTCAAGGTGTCTCATAAGTTCGGGTATGTTGTATCCTCATTCTTCTTGAATATTAGAAAGTCCTTAATTTCTTTCTTTATTTCTTCTTTGACCCAGGAGTGTTCCAATTGCATAATGTTCAGTTTCCATGAGTTTGCAGGTTTTCTGTTATTTGTGTTGTTGTTGAATTCCAATTTTAAAGCATGGTGGTCTGATAAGATACAGGGGACTATTACTATTCTCTTGTATCTGTTGAGGTTTGTTATGTCACCTAGTATGTGGTTGATTTTAGAGAAGGTTCCTTGTGGAGCAGAGAAGAAGGTGTATACTTTTGTCTTTGAATGGAATGTTCTATAGATGTCTGTTAACCCAAGTTGAGACATAACTTCTGTTAATTCTTTTGTTTCTTTGTTGAGTTTCTGATTTGTGGTCCTGTCTAGTGTTGAGAGTGGTGTATTGAAGTCTCCCACTATAAGTGTGTGAGGTTTTATATGAGCTTTGAATTTAAGTAGTGTTTCTTTTATGAATGTTGGTGACTTTGTAGTATGTGCATGGATGTTCAGAACTGAGACTTTGTATTGATGGATTTCTCCTGCGATGAATATGAAATGACTGTCTTCATCTCTTTTGACTAATTTTGTTTTGAAGTCTAACTTGGTAGTTATTAGGATAGCTACGCCTGCTTACTTCTTATTTCCATTTGATTGGAAAATCTTTTCCCAACCCTTTACCCTCAGGTAATGTCTACCTTTGAAGCTTAGATATGTTTCTTGTATGCAGCAGAAGGATGGATTCTGTCTTCGTATCCATTTTTTTTAGCCTGTGTCTTTTTACAGGTGAGTTAAGACCATTAATGTTGAGGGTGAGTAAGGCCCATTGTTTGTGATGCTTGTTTGATTTAGGTTTGTTGTTGGCAGTGGTATTGTGAATATATTAGTTCTGCTTTACCTTTGGTTTCTGGTGTAGTTGGATTATCTGTTGCCTACATTTTTGTGGGCGTAGTTACCTTCCTTGGGTTGGAGTTTTCCTTCTAATACTTTCTGTAGGGCTGGATTTGTAGATACGTTTTGTCATTAAATATCTAGTTCTCTCCATCTATAGTGATTGAGAGTTTTGCTGGATATAGTAGCCTAGACTGGCATCGGTGTTCTCTTAATACTTTTAGAACATCTATCCAGGACTTTCTGGCCTTGAGGTTTTCCATGGAGAAGTCAGGTGTAATTTTGATAGGTCTGCCTTTATATGTTACCTGTCCTTTTTCCTTCGCTGCTCTTAATATTCTTTCTTTATTCTGTATGATAGGTGTTTTGATTATTATATGTCCAGGGGTCTTTTTCCTTTGGTCCAGCCTATTTGGGGATCTGTATGCTTCTTGTACTTTCATGGCCATGTTTTTCTTCAGATTTGGAATGTTTTCCTCAATGATTTTGTTGAATATGTTTTCAGCACCTTTGAACTGTGCTTCCTCACCTTCCTCTATGCCTATTATTCTTAGGTTTAGCCTTTTCATGGTGTTCCACATTTCCTGGATGTTTTGTGTTAAGGATTTGTCGGATTTATGATTTTCTTTGGTCGAATCTATTTCTTCTAGTTTATCTTCTGCTCCTGAGATTCTCTCTTCCATCTCTTGAATTCTGTTGGTTATACTTGTGTCTGTAGTTGCTGTTTTTTTTTGCCCAGCTTTTCAATTTCCAGCATTCCCTCTGTTTGTGTTGCCTTTATTTTCTCTATTTCAGTTTTCAAGTCTTGAACTGTTTCCTTTACCTGCTTAATTGTTTTTTCTTGGCTTTCTGTACTTAAGGAATTTGTTCATTTCTTCCACTTTTTGTTTGTTTTTTCCTCCATTTCTTTAAGGGATTTTTTCACATCATCTTTGAGGGCCTCTATCATTTTTATGATGGTAATTTTTAAGTCGTACCCTTCTGCTTCTTCTGCTTTGTTGTTGTGTTCCATTCTAGTTGGTGTAGATTCCCTAGATTCTGGTGGTGTCATGCTTGTCTTTCTGTTGTAAGGTGTTCTCTTGCATTGCCTTCTTCCAATAGTTTCTTCCAGTATGTGTTGGTGGTTTCTCCCCCTCTCTCTATGGTACTTCCCTGATGAGCTTTTGTGGGTCTGAGATTCAATATCTGTAGCTCTGTGTGGTTCAAGCTCTCTAGGAGGTTTCTCCGAAGACAGGGATGGGGTCATGGATGGGGATCCAGTAGAAGATGCCAGCAGGTACTCACAGTGGTCTATCAGAGATAGGCGGATCTCTGGGAGGGGCCTGGAACTCCAGCAGATGACTGGAGTTGGGGTCAGAGATCAAGCAGGTAGAAATTACGGGTGGTCCCGCGTGGATAGGCAGGTCTCCTTTGTTCAGAGTTGCTCTGAGAAGTCTCCGAAGTAGGGTGGACTGTTGGCTCCACCCTCTGTCCCAGTGCTCAACCAGAGCATCAGGACCGTGTGTAGGGTAGGGCACAGGGTAGGGGGTTTGGCTGGCAGTGGGGATGGGTGTGGGTGTATCAGAGCTCCAAGGGTGCTCTCCATGGGGCCGGAGACAAGAGCAGCAGGATCAGGGGCCAACCCAGGGAGTTCGGGCGGGGAGGGAGGGGAAAGAGGTTGTAGGGGACAAGCAGCCCTGATTGGGCCCAGACTCACCTCTGGCCAATAGCTGGTAGAAGAGGGCAAGGGCTGAGCTTGGACTTGGGACGGTTTTGAAGGATAGTGGGATCTCACTGGAAACTGGAACTCTCCAGATGAGGCCTCTTTCTTTAGCAGAGGCCCAGATTTTGGGGTCAAGGATCTTGCCGGCAGGAACTCAGAGTGCTGCTATCTGTGTTTTCTGTGCCCACTGAACCAGACCAAGTTGCAAAACGGGGCACCACCTCTACTTGCCCAAGTTCAGTTTATCACTTTGGGTCATGTGGTTTCAGCACAGAGCTGGCTGGTGCTGGATTTTGGCTCAAACAAATATTCCTTTTTGCAGAAGAATCATGACACTCCAGTACTCATGTGCTGTAGGCCAATAGTGACACTTGTCAAATGCATACATTGGGTAAACAGCAAGGTAAACATGGCATGTTGGATCTGGTTGCATTTTGATGATTCACTTTCTTAGTTTCCTTTATAGAATTAAATTTTTTTGTTTGTTTGCTTTTTTGAGACAGGGTTTCTCTGTATTGCTTTGGAGATTGTCTGGAAACTAGCTGTTGTTTACCAGGCTGGTCTCAAACTCACAGAGATCTGCCTGCCTCAGCCTAAAGTGCTCGGATTAAACGCATGCACCACCAATGGCCATGTCTCAATAGAATTTCAACAGCTGCCTATAATCCTATAGTTTGGAGATGGAGATATGATCATGTTTAGCACAAAAAAAAGTGATTTTTTTATTGGTAGTATTTGGTATTACCTCGAGGGAGTGCTCATTTAAGCTAAAATACAACTTTGTTTTCCTTCATTTTTTCTGCTTTGACTTCCCATTTCAAATCTGTTATTCCATCCCAAGAACTGCACTACTAATTTCTTTATTGTTTTCGCTTCTCGGTGTTCACTTGAACATCTTATTTGAATCAGTTTCCACAAGCATATAGAGATTCACATTAGAGCATGTATGACTTTTCAAAACCAGCTCCAATAATTCTTTAATCCTGTGATTTCCTTGGTGTGTGCTTCAGGATTATTGTGTAGAATAGGAGATAATATTTGTAAATTGTCTCAAAATACTGTCTCTTATATAGTGAACATTCCTCAAATGTGACCTCATTGTTCACATAAACACAAGAACATTCTTTTCTTTGTATATGGTCTCCTGAGTCCTAGGAAAACTCCATCTTTGCAATTCTTTCATTGATATACAAAACTGTGAAGAACAATGAATTTTTAGGCAGATAATCTCTTGAAGACTAGAGTGAACTCTTTATACATTATTAATTATTTATTTGTTAGTGTCTGTGTAAGCAGGTGCATCCTTACCATTGTACATACACGGAGGTCGGGGGACAAACGGTGATTTGAATTGTTCTCTCCTAATTTTGTGAGTCTAGAAGATTTAGGCCTTTAGCTTTGGCAGCATTCATTTTTACCCACAAGGCCATCTCAAGGCCTAAAGAACCAGAACATGAGGAATTTGATTTTATTACTTTTACTTGATCAGTCAAATACTCAAATGGAAATGAAGTGAAGGAAGAAGGGAATTAGTGGAATTATTTTATTTTCTTCTATGTAACTTATCTGTTCTCATTTTCTCATTTTTTTTTCTTTTTCTTTCCTTTTTTTTTTTTTTTTTTTTTTTGTCCTAAGTAGAGGACTGAGAACCATGTGTGTTCTAGCCACGTGCTGCAAGCCTGAGCTACACTCCCATCTATGTTTCATTACTGTGCTATCTAGGGATGATATTCTTCTCCTTTCTGCATTCTCTGGGATGGTAAATTCTCCACTTAGACACTTAGCTGTACTTAATGTCTGGTTCCTTAACAGCCATCATATAAAGGGCCTGTAATGGAGGGTGAATGTGAACATAAACACATAAGAATAATAGGCATAGAACAAGGCAAAGAATCTCAGCTCAAAGAGGCAGAAAACACATTCAGCAAAATAATTGAAGAAAACTCTCCTAATCTGAAAAAGAACATGCCTATTAAAGTACAAGAGTATACCAAACAACAAATAGACTAGACCAAAAAAAAAAAGTCCCCTCACCACATAATAATCAAAACACCTGACATACAGAATAAAGAAAGAATATTAAAGGTAGCAAAGGAAAAAGACAGGCAACATATAAATGCATACCTATCAAAATTACACCTGATTTCTCTATGGAAACTCTGAAGGCCAGAAGGTCCTGGATAGATGTTCTACAAATACTAAAAGTCCAAGAATGCCAGCCCAGGTTACTATAACCAGCAAAACTCTCAATCACTATATATGGAGAAAACAAGTTATTCAAAACAAATCCAGATTTTCACAAATATATATCTATAAATCCAACTCTACAGAAAGTTTTGGAAGGAAAAGTCCAACCCAAGCAAGCTAACTACACTCACAAAGACATAGGCAAATGATAATCCCAATTTACCAGAACCCAAACGAAAAAGCAGGGCAAAAATACTCACTATACCATCACCAAAAACAAATCTATAACAATCAAGAATTAATAATCAATGGTCTTTAATTTCCCTTGCCTATAAAAAGACACAGACTGACAAAAAGATATGAAGACAGAATCCATCCTTCTGCTGCATACAAGTAACACATCTAAGATTCAAACACAGATATTACCTCAGGGTTGAAAAAGATCTTCCAATCAAATGGACCCAAGGAGCAACCAGGTGTAGCTATCATAATATCTAACAAGTTAGACTTCAAACAAAAATAAGTTGAAATAGATGAAGAATGTCATTTAATGTTCATCACAGGAGAAATACATCAACGCAATGTCTCAATTCTGAACATATATGGACTCAAATACAGAGATACCCACATTCTTAAAAGAAATGCTACTGAAACTCAATTCCAACATCAAAACTCACAACTCATAGTAGGAATGTTTAACACCCCACTCTCACCACTAAACATGACCACCAGACAGACATTTAACAAAGAAGCAAAAAGAACCAACAGAAGTTAGGTCCCAATTTGGTTTAACAGACATCTATAGAACATTCCATCCAAACACAAAAGAATATACCTTCTTCTCTGCTTGACATGGAACCTTCTCTAAAATTGACCACATACCAGGCTACATAACAAACCTCAATAGATACAAAAATATTGAAATAGTTCCATGGATCTTATCAGAACACCATGCTTTAAAGTTTAAATACAACAACAACACAAACTGCAGAAACCCTACACACTCATGGTAACTGAACAATGTGCTATTGCAACATTCCTGAATCAAGGAAGAAACAAAGAAAGAATGAAAAAATTTCCTAGAATTCAACTAGAGTGAAGACACAAAATACCCAAAATTACAAGACACTTTGAAATCAGTGCTACGAGGAAAGTTCATTGTACTAAGTGCCCATATGAAAAAACCTGAGGATAGTCACATTAGGGAATTAACAGCACAACTGAATACCCAAGAACCAAAAGAAGCAAACTCACCCCCAAGGAGAAGACATCAGGAAATAATCAATTTGAGGGCTGAAATCAATAAAATAGACACTAGGAAAACAATAAAAAGAATCAATGCAACAAAGGGTTGGTTTTTTTTGAGAAAATCAACAAGATAGACAAACCATTATCCACACTAACCAAAAACCACAGAGAGAACATGCAAATGCTCAAAATCAGAAATGAAAATGTGGACATCACAAGAGACACCGAGGAAATCCAGAGAATTTTCAGGTTATACTTTGAAAACCTATACTCCACAAAATTGAAAAATTCCTGGGAAATGGATGATTTTCTGGATAGCTATCACTTACCAAAATTAAATCAAGAATAGCTAACCAATTTAAATAGACCTATAACACCTAATAAAAATTAAGCAGTCATTAAAACCTTCCCAATTAAAAAAGCCCAGGGTCTGATGACTTCAGTGCAGAATCCTACCAGAAATTCAAAGAAGAGGTAATACCAATACTCCTCAAATTGCTGCACACAATAGAATCAGAAGGTTCATTACAATATAATCAGAAGGTTCCTTACAATAGAATCAGAAGGTTCATTGCCAAACTCTTTTTACGATGCTACAATTACCTTGGTACCCAAACCGCATAAGACACAACTAAGAAAGAGAACTACAGACCAATATCCTTCATTAACCTTGATGCAGAAATGCTCAATAAAATACTGGCAAAATGAATCAAAGGACACATCAGAGAAATCATCCACCATGACTAAGTAGGCTTCATCCCATGGATGCAGGGATGGTTCAACATATGAAAATCTGTCAATGTGATCCACCATATAAACAAACTGAAAACAAAAATCATATGCACATCTCACTAGATGCTGATAAAGTCTGCTTCTGTGTTGGTCAGTCAGACACTCTAGGCCTTAGCAAAACTGGTTGCTACTATGGTGCTGTGAGACTCTCTCTGGTGACTGTTCATGTAGTCTGCTGTTTCTGTCTTTGCTGCACCTTTTAGAAGTGGCTTGCTTGTACACCCTGCCTACAATATTATTGTTAACTTCCTTCTCAGTCCTTTGCTGAGGCTGAAGATTGCACTGACACAATTTGTTCTCTCTTTCTAGATAGATATATTGGGTACCAGACTTCAACTTTCCAGCTTAGAAGAACTCTATAGTAATCTCTGTTGTGCCTTTACCCTAGGACTGGATATGTAGTTCTTGCAATTTGCTCTTGTTCTTCACTGGAGATAGATCTTGTGTGTTTGTTCTTGCATTTTCATTCTCCTATAGCATACTTTATTTTTGCTATTTTTGTACATTGTTTTGTGTTAAATATGTCATTGCTACTTCTGCTTGTGCTGAAAAAGAAAAGAATGAAAATGTCCTAACTTAAAATGAGATACTGTCATCTAGTGACCACACATGGAACTTTCAATTTTCATCAGTTTGTGAGGGATATTGGTCTGTAGTTCTCTCTTGTGTCTTTGTGTTTTGGGTACCAAAGTAATGTAGCCTCATAAAAAGAGTTTGTCAATGAACCTTCTGCTTCTATTTTGTGGAACAACCTGAGTAGTATTGGTATTAGTTCTTCTTTGAATTTTAGCAAGAATTCCGCATTGAAACTATCTGGCTCTACGCTTTTTTTTTTTTTTTTTTTTTTTTTTTTTTTTTTTGGGGGAGAATTTTGATGAGTACTACTATTTCATTTAATATTACAGGCCTATTTCAATTGCTCATCTGTTCTTGATTTAATTTTAGTAAGTGATAGCTATCCAGAAAATTGTCCATTTCCTTTAAATTTTCCATTTTGATTTTTGAAGAACAGATTTTCAAATTATGACCTGAACAGTCTCAGGATTTCCTTAGGTTCTATTGTTATGTCCCCTTTTCATTTCTGATTTTGTTAATTTGCATGTTATCTCTCTATCTTTTGGTTAGTTTGGATAAAGGTATGTTTATCTTTGATTGTCTCAACGAACCCACCCATCATTACATTGATTCTGTGCAATGCTTTCCTAGTTTCTACTTTATTAATTACAACCCTGAATGTGGTTACTTCCTGGCTTCTACTCCTCCTGGGTGAGTTTGGTCCCTGTTGCTCTAGAGCTTTCATGTGTGCTGTTGATTCTCTAGTGTGACGATTATCCAGATTCTCCCTGTGGGCACTTAGTGCTATGAACTTCCCTCTTAGCACTGCTTTAAAGTATCCCATAATTATGGATGAGTATTGTCATGATTTTCATTGAATTTTAGGAAAACCTTGATTTCTTTCTTTGTTTCTTCCTTGACTCAGGACTGATGAATCTGATCATTGTACAATTTCCATGAGTTTGTAGGGTTTCTGCAATTTGTGTTGTTAATTCTGACTACAAACCATGGTGACCTGATAAAATACAGGGGACTATCCCAATTTTTTGTATCTGTTGAGGTTTCTTTTGTTGCCATGAAGGTTCCATGTGGTGCCAGGAAGAAGGTATATTCTTTTGTGATAGGGTGGAATGTTCTATAGATGATTTTTTTAATTAAATTGGGTCATAACATTTATTAGTTTCTTTCTTTCTTTGTTAATTTTCTCTCTGGAAGTCTCCATTGGTGATAGGGAGGTATTGATGTCTCCCATTATAAGTGTGGGGATATTATGTTCAATTTGAATCTTAGTGATGTTTCTCTTTTTAATTTACTTATTTTTATTTTACATGTCAATTGCAGTTCCTCTCCTCCCTCCCACTTCCCTTCTTCCCTCCAACATAGGAACGCTGACTTCCCTTCCCTCCCACCCTCCATCCAGGTACTCTGTCCAGGTGGGGTCATGTAAATCTGACAACTCATTTGAAGTAGGGACTAGGACTTTTCTCCTGTCTCTAGATTAAGGGAGTATCCCTCCATGGGGGATGTGTCTGAAAGGTCCTTTTGTGAACCAGGAAACAACCTGGTTCTACTGTCTGAGGTCCCTTAGCACTGTTGAGGCCTTCTAGCTAAGACCCATGTCCACTTGATCTGAGACAGTCACATGTTGGATTCCCAGGTATCGGGTTGAAGGGCCCCTTAGATCCTCCTTGTTCCGGTCATCTGTCTCTATGTATTTCTGCAACCTGGTGTTGACTTTCTCTCTGCATCTGGTTTCTATTTTGACTCAGTGTTCAGTTATGGTTCAGTTTTTCCAACAGGTACTACAAGAGGGCTCCATGATGTTGGATAAGTTAGTTGTTGATCTCATTATCAAGGAAGGACATTTATGGTAGCCTTTCCACTGTTGTTCAAATTGTTAGTTAGAATCAGACTTGTAGGTCTCTAGATATTTCTTTATGTTCAGTTTTCTCTTCAAACCAATAATGGCTCCCTATTTTATGTTCTCTCACTCTCTCTTTTCTGTCTTCTATTACTACAATGACTCAATCTTCCTAGTTGCACATGCTTTACTCTCCTTCTCTCCTCTTTCTCTTAGATCCCTCTCCATTCACTGCGACACAACTTCCCATGTGCTCATGTGGATTTGTCCCTTCCCCCTTCTGTGAAAGACCTTATATTAATCTTTTAGAATACACCTTGTTTCCTAGTTCCTGTGGCTGTGTGAATTATAGGCTGTTGATCATTTAGTCTAGGTCTAAAATCCATATATGAATGAGTACGTACAATGTTCCTATTTTTTGTGTGTTTTACCTCATTTAGGTTGGTTTCTTCAAGTTCCATCCACATGCCTGTGACTTTCAAGATTCCATAATTTTTTTTCTGTAGAGAAGCATTCCATTGTGTAGATGTGCCACATTTTTTTTATCCATTCTTCACTTGAGGGGCATTTAGCTTGCTTCAAGATTCTTGTTATTACAAATAATTATGCTATCAAGATAGTTGAGCACATGTCTTTGCTACATGGATGTAGATAATTTGGGTACATTCCTAAAAGGGGGGATTACCAGGTCCTGTGGTAAACTAATTCCCATTTTCCTGAGGAACCACCATACTCATCTCCAAAATGGCTGTACAAATTTGCATGCCCACCAGCAGTAGAGGAGTGCTCCCCTCTCTCCACATCCTCTCCAGCATGAGTTGTCATTGGTGTTTCTAATTTTAGCCATTCTTGACAGAAATGAGATAGTATCTAAAAGTTGTTTTGATTTGCATTTCCGTGATAGCTAATGATGTTGAGCACTTTCTTCAGTGTCTTTTAGCCTTTTTGATTTCCTCTATTGAAAATTCTCTCTTCAGATCTGTACCCAATTTTTAATAGGGTTATTTGGTGTTTTGTTGACTACATTGTACATTTTGGAGATCAGCCTTTTGTCAGATGTAGGATTAATGAAAATCTTTTTCCAGGCTGTGGGCTGCCGTTTGGTCTTGTCCACTGTGTCCTTTGCCTTAACAGAAGCTTCTAAATTGGAGGAGGTCCCATTTATTAATTGCATATCTCAGTGTTTGTGCTACTGGAATAATGTTCAGGAAGCAGTCTCTTATACCAATTTACTCAAGGGTACCTCATACTTTCTCTTCTAAGAGGTTTAGTTGTCTGGATTGATGTTGAGGTCTTTGTTCCCTTTGAACTTGAGTTTTGTGCATGGCGATAGACATGAGTCTATTTGCAGACTTCTACAAACCATCACAAAACGGTGCCAACACCATTTGTTGACGATGCTTTCTCCTCCCACTGTACTTTTAGGTGTTTTATCAAAAATCATGTGTTCATAGGTGTGTGGGTTAACATCACGGTTTTCAATTCAAGTCCATTGGTCTACCTGTCAATTTTTGTACCAATTTCAGGCTGTTATCAGGACTATAGCTCTGTAGTAGAGCTTAAAATTCAGGGATGGTGATGCCTCCCGAATTCCTTTTATTTTACAGGGTTTTTTTGGCTATCCTGGGTCTTTTGTTTGCCATATAAAGTTGAGTATTATCCTTTCAAGGTCAGTAAAGAATTGTGCTGGGATTTTCGTGGGGATTACATTGAATCTGTAGATTGCTTTTTGCAAGATTGCCATTTTTACTATGTTTATTCTACCTCGCCAAGAACATGGGAGATCTTTCCATTTTCTGGTATCATCTTTAATTTCTTTTTTTAAAGACATGAAGTTCTTATTATATGGTATTTCACTCTATTGGTAAGCTTTACCCCTAGATAATTGATGTTGTTTGTGGCTATTGTAAAGGGTGATGTTTCTCTATTTTCTTTTTCAGCCTTTTTGTCTTCTGAATAAATTAGGGCTACTGATTTTTCTTTTTTAGTTTATCTTGTATCCTACTACTTTGCTGAAGGTGTTTACCAGCTGTAGGAGTTCCCTGATAGAGTTTTGGGGGTTGCTTATGTAAACTCACATATATCTGCAAATAAAGACAGTTTGACTTCTTTTTCAGTTTGGATCCCCTTGGTGTCCTTTTTTTTTTTTTTTTTTTTTTTTTTTTTTTTTTATTATAGCTTTAGCTACAACTTCAAGTATGATATTGAAAAGATACTGGGAGAGATGCAGCCTTGTCTTGTACTTGATTTTTAAGGGATCACTTTAAGCTTCTCTCCATTCAGTTTGATGTTGGCTGTGGGTTTATTGTATATCGCTCTACTTATGTTTAGGTATGCTCTTGTTATCCCTGATCTCTCCAAGACCTTTTTTATGAAAGGGTGTTGAATTAGGTTGAACCTTTTTCAGAATCTAGGGAGATGATCATATGGCTTTTCTTTTTCACTGTGTTTATATGGTAGATCTCGCTGATAGAATTTTGTGTGTTCAACCATCCCTGGAACCCAGGGATGAAGCCTACTTGGGCATGGTGGATGATTTCTCTGATGTTTTCTTGGATTTAGTTTGCCAGTATTTTATTGAGTATTTTGTATCAATGTTCATCAGGGATAATGGTCTGTAGTTTTCCTTCTTAGTTATGTTTTGTGTGGCTTGAGTAACAAGGTGATTGTGGCCTCATGAACAGTGTTTGGTAATAAAACTTCTGTTTCTATTGTGTGGAACAATTTGAAGAGAATTGGTATTAGCTTTTCCTTGAATTACTGGTAGAATTCTGTTCTGAAGCCATATGGCCCTGGGCTTTCTTTGGTTGGAAGGCTTTTGATGAGTGCTTTTATTTCGTTGGGGGTATAGATCTATTAACTTGTTCCTCTGTTCATGATTTAATTTTGGTAAGTGATAGTTATACAGAAATTTGTCCAAACCCTTTGATTTTCAAATGATGTGGAGTACAGGTTTTCAAAGTATGACCTGAAAATTGTCTGGATTTCCTCTGTGTCTGTTGTTGTATCCCCCCTTTTCATTTCTGATGTTGTTAAATTGCCTGTTCTCTCTGCTGCTTTTTTGCAAGTTTGGACAAGGGCTTGTCTATCTTGATGATTTTTTTTTTTTTGAAAAACCAATTCTTTGTTGCATTAATTTTTTGGATTTTTTTCCCTTGTTTCTATTGTATTGATTATTTCCTGGCCTCTATGGCTCCAGGGTAAGGTTGGAAGTTTTTGTTCTAAGGCTTTAGGTTGGGATGTTAATTCTCTAATGTGAATATCCTCTGTTTTCTTCATATGGGCACGTAGTGCAATGAAATTCCCCCAATAAAACTGCGTTCACTGTGTCCCATAAGTTCGGGTATATTGGGTCCTCATTCTATTGAATTTTAGAAAGTCCTTAATTTCTTTATTTCTTCGTTGACCCAGGTGTGGTTCTATTGGGCATTGTTCAGTTTCCATGAGTTTGTATGTTGTTGTTGAATTCCAATTTTAAATCATGGTGGTCTGATAAGATACGGGGGACTATTGCAATTCTCTTGTACCTGTTGAGGCTTGTTATGCTACCGAGTATATGGTCAATTTTAGAGAAGGTTCCACGTGGAGCAGAGAAGAAGGTATATTCTTTTGTGTTTGGATGGAATGTTCTATAGATGTCTGTTAACCCATTTGAGACATAACTTCTATTAGTTCTTTTGATTCATTGTTGAGCTTCTGATTAGTGGTCCTGTCTCATGGTAAGAGTGGTATGTTGAAGTCTCCTACTATAAGTGTGTGAGGTTTTATGTGAGGTTTTTGTTATAGTAGCATTTCATTTATGAATTTGGGTCCCTTTGCATTTGGGGCACAGATGTTCAGAATTGAGACCTTGTTTGATGGATTTCTCCTATGATGAATAGGAAATGACCATCCTCGTCTCTCTTTTGATTAACTTTGGCTTCAAATCTAACTTGTTAGATATTAAGATAGCCACACCTACTTGCTTCTTGGGTCCATTTGATTGGAAGATCTTTTCCCAATCCTTTACCCTGAGGTAATATTTATCTTTAAAGCTTAGATGTGTTTCTTGTATGCAGGAGAAGGATGGATTCTCTCTTCATATACATACTGTTAGCCTGTGTCTTTTTATAGGTGAGTTAAGACCAGTAGTGTTGTGGGAGAGTAAGGACCATTGATTGTGTTTGTTTGTTTTAGATTTTTTGTTGGTAGTGGTTTTGTGAATATATTTCTCCTGCTTTACCCTTGGGTCCTGGTGAAGTGGGATTATCTATTGCCTATGTCTTTGTGATCATAGTTAACTTCCTTGGGTTGGAGGTTTCTTTCCAGCACTTTCTATAGGGCTGGATTTATACATTTTTATTCTGAAAATCTGGCATTGTCATTAAATATCTTCTTTTCTCCATATATAGTTATTTAGAGTTTTCCTGAGTATAGTAACCTGGGCTGGCATCCGTGGACTCTTAGTAGTTGTAGAACATCTATCCAGGAGATTCTGGCCTTGAGCATTTCCATGGAGAAGTCAAGTGTATTTTTTATAGTTCTGTCTTTATATGTTAATAGTCTTTTTCCTTTGCTGCTCTTAATATTCTTTCTTTATTCTGTATGTTAGGTGTGTTGATTATTATATGTTGAGGGGTCTTTTATCGTTGGTCCAGTCTATTTGGTGTTCAGTATGCTTCTTGTTCTTTCGTGGTCATGTCATTCTTCAGATTGGGAAAATTTTCCTCAATGATTTTGTTAAATATATTTTCTGCACCTTTGAGGTGGGCTTCTTTGCCTTATTCTCTGCCTATTATTCTTAGGTTTGGCCTTTTAATGGTGTCCCACATTTACTTGATGTTTGGTTGTAAGGGTTTGTTGGATTTACGATTTTCTTTGGTCCATGAATCTATTTCCACTAGTTTGTCTTTTGTGCCTAAGATTCTCTTTTCTACCTTTGAATTCTTTTGGTTATGCTTGCATCTGTAGTTCCCGATCATTTGCCCAGTTTTTCTATTTCCAGCATGACTTTGGTTTGTGTTTTCTTTATTGTCTCTATTTCAGTTTTTAAGTCTTGAACTATTTCCTTTACCTGTTTCATTGCTTTTCTTGGCTTTTTGTACTGTCTTTCATAAATTTCTTAATGTCTTCCAATTTTTTGTTCATTTTTTCTTCCATTTCTCTAAGGGATTTTCTCACATCTTCTTTGAAATATTCTATGATTTTTACGATGATACATTTTAAGTCATTCCCTTCTGCTTCATCTACTTTGGGGTTTTAATGTCTAGTTGGTGTAGAATTCCTAGATTCTGGTGGTGTTATGCTTGCCTTTCTATTGTTTGGTGTTTTCTTGTATTGCCATCTTCCCAAAGCTTCCTCAAGTATGTGTTGGAAGGGTCTCTCCCCTGTAGCTATGGTACTCCCCAGGTGGGCTTAGTTGGGTCAGAGGTTCGATGTCTGTAGCTCTGGGTGGTCCAAGCTCTCTATGAGTTATCTCCAGAGGCAGGGCCTGGCGGTGGGGGTCAAAAAATCAGGCTCCAGCAGAAGACTGGTCATGGGAATTTGAGTTCTCTAAGGCTGGAACTCATGATGTTCCTTAGTCAGGTAGGCAGATCTAGCCTGGGCCTGGCACTCTCCAGCTATGGCCTCTTTGGCAGAGGCCCTGTGATGGGGGTCAAGTATCCAGTCTGCAGGCACTCAGATTGGCCCCATGGGGATAAGCCAATCTCAAGGGGAGGCACCCAGACCACCAAGAGAGGACTGACAGTGGGGGTCAGAGACCAGAAAGGTGGAAAGTATTGGTGGTCCCACATGGATGTGCAGGTCTATTGTGCTCAGAGAACCTCCAGGAAGGTCCCCAAAGCTGGCAGGATTGTTGGTTCCACCCTCTGTCCCAGTGCTCAACCAGAGTGGTGGGACAGTGGGCAGGGTAGGGCACAGGGTAGGGGGAGAGCAGACTCTGGTGAGGGTAGGTGGGTGTGTATCAGAACTCCAAGAGTGCTCTCGATGGGGACAGGACACAGGGGTAGTGAGATATGGAGGCAATCCAGGTAGTTACTGGGGAAGAGTGGGGGGGAGATTCCACCTGAATTGGACCCAGACTCACCTCTAGCCAAGGCCTGGTGAAGGGGGTCAAAGGTGGTGGAAGTCAAAGATTGGGCTGATAGTCAGGATGTTTCCACAGAGATAGGCAGATCTAACTGGAACTTGGCACTCTCCAGATGAGGCCTCTTTAGCAGAGGCCCTGCTTTGGGGGGGGTCAAGGATCCAGCCTGCAGGAACTCAGAGTAGCCCCATGTGGATAGGCTTATCTCTGGGAGGTGCCTGAAGCTCCAGTAGAGGACCTGAGGTGGGGGTCAGAGACCAGGCAGGTGTAAATCACAGGTCATCCCACATGGATTGGCAGGTCTAGTGTGCTCAGAGAAACTTCAGGAAGTTCCCTGTAGATGGCAGCTTAGTGATGTTTCTTTTACAAATGTGGATGCCTTTTATTGGGGCCATAGATAGATGTTCAGAATTGACACTTAATCTTGATGGATTTTACCTGTGATGAATAAGAAATAATGGTAAATGATACTCAGGAATGTTTCCCATGTGAGTCCAGGACATCAAGGACAGCTTTCCCTGTGAATATTGGATATACAGAACTTTGTCTTATGTAAGTGCATGACAATAAGCACATCTACCCATGCTTGATACTCAAGTGCATGCCATCTATTAACATGATATGTAAGACTTACTACCACATAGATCCATGCTATCCAGCAATGTTTATCATGACAATATATGACAGCTAGGATTTTGCCCCATGCAGGCATAGTGAAGCTCATGCAGGTATATGATATGTAATAGTTCTTCACATTCAGGTACCACATATTCAGGATATCTTCCTATTCAGATACATGATATCCAGTACTGCTTCAGATGCATATAATTTATATCTAGGACTACTACTACATTAGATACAACATATCCAGGATTGGATTTTGTTAATTTTTTTTTTTAATTTTTAATTTACATATTGTTTCCAATTCCCTCTCCTTCTCCCCAACTCCCTCTTTCCCACCCTCCCAGGCCCCAAACTATCCTCCCCTCCCCCCCCCAATTCATGTGTAGGGTGATGCCTTCCAGAAGGGTTCATCTAAAATGTCAAATCATTTAGAGTAGAGAGTAGGCCTTCCCTCCTGCCTCTACATTACTGGAGTATCCCTCCATGGGTTATGTGCTCCAAAATTCCTTTTTGTACGTCCAGGTTCCATTGTCCAAGGTCCCTTAGACATCCCAGGCCTTCTAACTGAGACCCATATTCAAGGGGTCTGAATTAGTACAATGCTGGATTTCCAGGTATCAGTCAGAGGGTACATTAGCTCCTCCTTGTTCAGGTCAGCTGTCTCTACATGTTTCTGTAGTCTGCTTCTGTCCTCCCTCTCTGCATCTGGATCAAATTTGGCTAACTGTATAGTAGTGGGTGCTTGCTTCTGTTTCCATCAGCTACTATATGAGGGCTCCATGATGCTAGATGAGTTAGTTCTCAATCTCATTATCAGGGAAGGGCATTTATGGTAGCCTTTCCACTGGTGCTCAAATTGTTAGTTGAGGTCAGACTTGTAGGTCTCTGGACATTTCTCTAGGTTCAGTTTTCTTGTCAAACCTATAAAGGCTCCCCTCTTTTATTCTCTCTCTCTCCCCCTGCTGTCTGTCTGTCTGTCTGTCTGTCTTCTCTTATCTATTCATCCCCCAACTCAATCTCCCTAGTCCCAGGTGCTTTCCTCTCCTCCCCTTCTCTTTATCTGAGCTTCTTCTCCAATCACTGCACTCCCACAACTCCCAATATGCTCAGGAGATCTTGTCCCTTTCCCCTTCTTTGGAGGACCTTATATGAATCTCTTAGAGTCCTCCTTGAATCTTAGTTTCTCTGGTGGTGTGAACTATAGTGTGGTGATACTTTGTTCTATGTCTAAAATCCATATATGTGTGAGTACATACCATGTTCCACTTTCTGTGGTGAGTTATCTCATTTAGTTTGAATTAAACAAGTTCCATCCATTGCCCTGAAAATTTCAAGATTCCATTGATTTTTTTTTTTTTTTTTTTTTTTTTTTTCCTGCGGAGTAGTATTCCATTGAGTAGATGTGCCACATCTTCTTTATCCATTCTTCAGTTAAGGGGCATCTCAGTTGCTTCCAGGTACTTTATTTTACAAATAATGCTTCTAGGAACAAAGTTGAACATATGTCTTTGTGACATGAATGTGGATCATTTGGTTATATGCCTAAGAGGGGGATTACAAGGTCCTGTAGTAGACTGGTCCCCAGTTTCATGAGAAAACAACATACTGAACTCCAAATGTCTGTACGAGTTTGCACTCCCCACCACCCGCAGTGGATGAGGGTTCCCCTTTCCCCACATCCTCTCCAGCATAAGCTGTTCTTGGTGTCTCTAACTTTAGCCATTTTGGCAAGAGTATGATAGTATCTCAGAGCTTTCTTGATTTCCATTCCTCTGATAGCTAAGGATGTTAAGAACTTTCTTTAATGTCTTTCAGCCTCATTGATTTCCTCTATTGAGAATTTTCTATTCAGTTCTCCACCCAATGTTTCATAAGATTATTTGGAATTTTGGTGACTAGTTTCTTGAGTTCTTTGTATATTTCAGAGATCAGCCTTCTGTCAGATGTAGGATTGGTGAATATCTTTTCCCAGTCTGTGGGCTGCCATTTGGTTATGTCAACTGTGTCCTATGCCTTACAGAAGCTTCTCAGTTTCAGAAGGTCCCATTTATTAATTGTATATCTCAATGTCTCTGCTACTGGAATTATGTTCAGGTAGAAGTCTCCTGTAACAATTGTTCAAGGGTACCTCCCACATTCTTTTCTAAGAGGTTCAGTGTGATTGGATTAATGTTGATATCTTTGATCCATTTGGCCTTGAGTGTTGTGCATGGCGATAGACATGGGTCTATCTGTAGTCTAATAAACACCATCATCCAGATGTGCCAGTACAAATTGTTGAACATGCATTCCTCCTCCCATTGTTGACAGCTTTTAGTGCTGTCAACAAAAAAAAAATCAGATGTTAATCACAGTGTGGGTTAATGTCAGGATTTCAGTTTTGATTCCAATTGTCTACCTATTTTTGTGGCAATACCAGGCTGCTTTCAAAATGTGGCTCTGTAGTACAGTTTAAAGTCGGGGATGGTGATGCCTCCTGGAGTTCCTTTATTGTACAAGGTTGTTTTGGATATTTTGAGGCTTTTGCTTTTCCATATAAAGTAGAGTATTATCCTTTCAAGGTCACCGAACAATTGTGCTGGGATTTTAATGGGGATTGCATTGAATATGTAGATTGCTTTTGGCAAGATTGCCATTTTTACTATGCTGATCCTACCTATCCTAGAGCATGGGAAATCTTTTCATTTTCTGGTATCTTCTCTAATTTCTTTCTTTAAAGACACAAACTTCTTGCTATATAGGTCTTCCACTTGTTTGGTAAGCTTTACCCTAAGATACTTTGTTGTTTGTGGCTATTTTAAAGTTTGATGTTTCTCTGAATTCTTTCTCAGCCTCTTTGTCATCTGTATATATAGGGCTACTGATTTTTTTTTTTTTTTTTAGTTATCTTGTATCCTGCTAGTTTTTCTGAAGGAGTTTTTTAGCAGTAGAAATTCTCTGGTAGAGAGGAACTAGGATACAAGTTGTATTCTAAGAGATTCATATAAAGTCCCTCACAGAACTGGGAGGGGACAAGTCCCCCAGACCTCAGGTAAAGTGGGGGACAGCTAATGGAGAGAGAAGTAGGAGAAAATGAGAGGGAGGAGAGGAAGGCATGTGCGACCAGGAGGTTTGAGCCTGGTTAGGAATGGAAAATAGGAAAGAGAGAGAGAGAGACAGAGAGAGAGAACATAAAAGAGGGAGCCAATATTGGTTTGAAGATAAAGTTGAACACAAAGAAAGGTCGAGGGAACTACAAGACTGCTCCCAACTAACAATCGCAGCTCCCGTGGAAAGGCTATCATAAATGCCCTTCCCGGAGAGTGAGATCAACAACTAACTTCTCCATGGAGTCCTCAACTAATGCCTGTTGAAAACAGGAGCAAACACCCATACATAAACACTGAGTCGAACTAGAACCCAGAAGCAGATGGAGAGGACAAGACCATGCGGTAGAAGTACATAGAGACAGCTTACCTAAACAAGGAGGAGCTAAGGGCCACTAGACTGATAGCTGGGAAGCCAACAGGGGACTGACTCGGACCCCCCTGAATATGGGTCTCAGCCAGAAGGTCTGAGCAGTCTAAGAGACCTCAGACAGTGGAGCCAGGATGTATCCCTGGTGCACAAAAGGACTTTGCAAACATATCCCCCATGGAGGGATAACTGCCTTATTCTAGAGATAGGAGAGAAGCCCTAGTCCCTACTTCACAGGACCTGTCAGATCTACATGACCCCAACTGGATGGCATTCCCTTACATATGGTATTGTGGTGGGGGTGGGAGGGGGAGGGTGTTTAGAGTGCATGGGAGAGGGCAGAGAGGGCAAAAGGGAGGGAAGGAGGGAGGGAGGGGCTGGAGGGGAGGGAGGGAGGGAGGGAGAGGGTACTGGGATCGACATGTAAAATAATAAATTAAAAAAAAAAAAACAAAAAAACCGCTTTGACTCCAAAATTTAAGTTGAAGAACAAGTTACTGGGGAAAAGTATTTCTATTTTTGTTTCCACAGAAAATGAAAAGATGTGGATTCCTTCCAGACTAATGTGGTTTGATCACGCCAGACCGCCTGAAACAGAGTACAAGCTGATCCTACATTCCAAACAGCTGGACAAAACAGCCCTACAGACTACAGCTAGGATATCTGAATCTTCTTCGAATCCCCCAAGACAGCACCCCTTACCAGCAGGAAGTAGTTTGGATAGAACGACGCCCAAATTCCCAAGTATTGTGTATAAATGTTTGTTTTCATTTAATTGGACTTTGTTATATAAAATTAAATAAAAAAAAATAAATAAATAAAAATTAAAAAAAAAAAAAACAGAAATTCTCTGGTAGAATTTTTTTGGGTCGCATATGTAAACTATCATTTCATCTGCAAATAGTGTGAGTTTGAGTTCTTCCTTTCCAATTTGGATCCCCTTGATCTCATTTTGTTGTCTTATTTCTTTAGCTAGAACTTCAAGTACAATATTGAAGAGATATGGAGAGAGAGGGCAGCCTTGTCCTATCGGGCCTTAGGCCTTAGGCTTTTTTTTTTTTTTTTTTTTTTTTTTTTTTTTTGTGAGGCTTTTGATTACTGCTATCTCATTTATGGTTATAGGACAATTTAAGTTGCTTATCTGTCTTTGGTTTAATTTTAGTAAATGATAGTTACCCATTTGAATTTTCAAAATGTGGGGAGCACAGGTTTTCAAAGTATGACCTGAAATTCATCTGTATTTCTTCAGTGTCCATTGTTATGTCCCCCTTTCCCCTTCTGATTTTGTTAATTGGCTTATTCTCTCTCTGCTCCTTTGTTAGTTTTAAATAAAGTATTGTATATCTGGTTAATTTTCTTGAAACACAAACTGTTTTTTGCATTGATTTTTTTTTTGTATTGTTTTCCTGGTTTCTAGTTTATTGATTTCAGCCCTCGGATTGATTTTTTTTCCTTGTGTCTACTCTTCTGGGGTGAGTGGTGTGGGTTTGCTTATTTTTGTTCTAAGGATTTCAATTGTGCTGTTAATTCTCTAATGTGAGTGTCCTCCATGTTCTTCATATGGGCACTCAATGCAATGAACTTCCTTCATAGCACTACTGTCAAAGTGTCCCATAAGTTTGGGTATGATGTGTCCTCATTCTCATTGAATTTATTAAGTCCTCAATTTCTTTCTTTATATCTTCTTGAACCAGGTATGGTGCAATTGCTCATTGTTCATGTTCGACGAGTTTGTACAGTTTCTGCAATTTCTGTTGTTGTTGAATTTCAACTTTAATCATGTTTGATAATATACAGGGGACTATTCCAATTTCTTTTGTATCTGTTGAGGTTTGTTATGTTGCCAAATATGTGGTTGATTTTAGAGAAGGTTCCATGTGGAGCAGAAATGAATGCATATTCTTTTGTGTTTGGATGGAATGTTCTGTAGATGTCTGTTAAACCCAATTGAGACATAACTTCTGTTAGATCTTTTGTTTCTTTGTTATGTTTCTCACTGGTGGTCCTGTCTAGTGGTCAGATTTGGGTGTTAAAGTCTTCCACCGTGAGTGTGTTAGGTTTTATATGAGCTTTGAGTTTTGGTAGCAGTTCTTTCATGAATGTGAGTGCCTACATATTTGGTGCATAGATTTCAGAATTAAGACTTTGTACTTAGTTTTTGAAGATGGGTGTTTCTGTCCTCCCACATAATGCCTCCAGGTCCCACCACCCTTCAGCCCCTAATAAGCACACAGAAACTGTATTAGCTATAAAAATGATGGCTGAAGACTAAGGCTTCTTACTGGCTGGTTCTCTCTTAATTTTAATCAATAACTACTTACCTAAGTATTCCTACAAGATCTTATCTTACACGAGAATGCCAGGTGCATCCTATCTTCTCCATCATTATATGGTATCACTTTCCATGGCACCTCAATCTGTCTGCCTAACCCAGCCTTCTCATGGCCTGGCAGTTCTTCTGCCTATGCTTTCTGCCTGGCTATCGACCAAACAGTGTTTTATTTACCAATCAATAAGACAAGCATATATATCATATATATATATATATATACATATATATATATGATACTCCCATCATTTCCTCTTTTCTGTATAAATTAAAACTAATGTTTTAACTTTAACATAGTAAAATTATATATAAAAAACACTTATCCAGGAAGAACTATAACTAATAATGTTTAGTAGATTAATTTTGGCAAACTTTGGCAAAATTTAAAGAAAAAATTCTATATCTTATCTTTTTGAGTCTAAAGATTCACATGTAGCTTATCACTTATCATAACTAAAGAAATCCATAAACATAACTATCTGCCTTCAAATGAATCAAAGACCTCAAAGATTAACATATAATGTCCATAATTGAGAGGGACAGCTAGATGCCTGGACAGTCACCAAAGTTCTTTTTATAATGTTGGGGCATCTATGTTCAGCCCACAGGCCATTGTGTGTTGGCACACTTCTCAGTGAAGCAGGAAATTTTAAACTGTCCACCTGTATTGGCAGTTTGTCAGTCACTTTACTTGAGTTCTGCAGAATGTCTAGCAGACTCTTACATGAAGAATCCTGAAGGACTGTCCCATTATGTTTTGCCAAATTCAGCAGCCACTTTCCTGTGGGTTTTGCATGTCCAGGTTATACAGCATTCAGTCAAACAGTCAAGGAAAGAGTAATTTCTTGCCAAATGACTATTATCTGCCATGTTGAAGGAAAACTCTATAATGAGTTTCCTCAATGCATATCTAACTCTCTGACAAAATTGGTGTTTCCTGGAGAAGTTGTGCAATAAAAAACTCTAATAAATTATTTTAAATGTCATATTCTGTAGGTCTTTGAAAGGTTTAAAGTATATTTGGCACTTGAAATATATCTCTACATATCTAGAAAACCTAACATGATTATAAGTTTTTATTATCATAGGTGACTATCTATAGTCTACATATAATTATACATATATTCTTATTTTACATATCTATCCCAGTTCACTCTTCCTCCCATGTCCCCCCGACGCCTGCTCCTGTCCCATTCCCCTTCCACTCCACAGGGAGTGTGATGCATTCCAGGAGGGATCATCAAAATCTCTAAGTCATGTGGAGTAGAATCTATGACCTACCTCTGGCCTTTAGGCTAAGGGAGTATTCCCCCCATGCAGAATGTGCTCCGAAAGTCCTTTTGCACACCAGAGATACATCCAGGTTTAATTGTCAGAGGTCGCTTAGACTGCCTAGGCCTTCTAACTGAGATGCATATTCAGGAGTTCTGAGTTGATCTGATGCTTGTTTCCCACCTATCAGTCTGGGAGTCTATGAGCTGTCCCTTCTTCAGGTCAGCTGTCTCTATGGGTTTCTGTACCCTGGTATTGACCCCTCACTCTCTGAAATTGGATTCCAGGATATCAGCTCAGTGTTTAGCTCTGGATGTCTGCTTCTGTTTCCATTGGCTACTATATGAGGGTTCTATGATGGCATATTAGTTAGTTATTAATGTCATTATCAGGGAAGGGCATTTAAGGTAGCCCCTTCACCGTCGCTCAAATTGTTAGTTGGGGTCATCCTTGTAGGTCTCTGGACATTTCTCTAGAGTCACTTTTCTCTTCAAATCTATAAGCACTACTTCTATTATGGTATATCCTTTTTGCTCTCTGTTTTCGACCCCCTGACTCAACATTCCTGGTCCCACAGGTTCTCCTCTTCTCCACTTCTCTTTATCCTAATGCCCTCTCCACTCACTGCCCCCCCACTTGCAATATTCTCAGAAAAACTTGTTCCTTTACCCTTCTGTGAGGCACCTTGTATAAAATACTTAGAACCCTCCTTGTATCCTTGTTTCTCTGGCGGTGTGAATTATAGGCTGGTGATACTTTGCTCTATGTTTAAAATCCATGTATGAGTGAATACATACAATGTTACTCTTTTTGTGACAGGGTTATCTCACTCAAGATGGTTTCTTAAAGTTCTATTCCTTTGCCTGATTATTTCAAAATTCCATTGTGTTTGTCTACTGAGTAGTATTCCATTGTGTAAATGTACCCAACCTTCTTTATCTTAGTTGCTTCCAGGTACTTGTTATTACAAACAATGCTGCTATGAACATAGTTGAACATATGTCTTTGTTGCATGGATGTGGATCTTTGGGTATATGTCTAAGAGTGGAATTGCCAGGTCCTGAGGGTAGACTGATTCCCATTTTCCTGAGGACCAGCCATACTGATCTCCAAAATGGCTGTACAAGTTTGCACTCCCACCAGCAGTGGACGGGTGTTCACCTTTCTCCACTTCCTCTCCAGGATAAGCTGTAATTGATATTTCTAAATTTAGCCATTCTGGCAGGAGTAAGATGGTATCTCAGAGTTGTTTTGATTTCCATTTACCTGATGGTGTGGATGTTGAACAGTTTCTTAAGTGTCTTTCAGCAATTTTGGATTCCTTTTTTTGAGAATTCTCTATTCATTACTGTATTCCACTTTTTAATAGGGTTATTTGGTGTTTTGGTGGCTAGTGTCTTGTTTTCCTTCCATATTTTGAAGATCAGCCCTTTGTCAGATGTAGGATTTGTGAATATCTTTTCCCAGTCTGTGGGATGTCATTTGGTGTTGTCAACTGTGTCCTTTTCCTTAAGCAAGCTTCTCAGTTTCAGGAGGTCCCATTTGTTTATTGTCCATCTTAGTGTCTGTGCATGGAGCCTGAGGAGGAGCTGAGTGTGGCCGCGGTCCGTGAAGTCTGTGAGGAGGCTGGAGTAAAAGGGACCTTAGGAAGGTTGGATGGAATTTTTGAGAACCAGGAGAACAGGACGTATGTGTACGTGCTTATTGTCACAGAAGTGCTGGAAGACTGGGAAGACTCCATGAACATTGGAAGAGAGAGTGGTTTAAAATAGAAGATGCCATCAAAGTGCTACAATGTCACAAGCCCGTGCAGGCAGGCATCCTACTTTGAGGCGCTGAGGCAAGGCTACTCTGCCAACAACTGCACCCCTGTCGTGGCCACCTCATACTCCACTTCTGTGTCAGGCATTAGATGACTGCAGACTTGCTGTAAGAGCTAGAGAGTGGAAACCAGACTGAAGTGTGGCTCTCCTCACCACTCCCTCACCCTCCTCACAGCCTCCTCTTTGACCCAGACATGGTGGGCAACAGAGAGGGGTACACTGAGGCGCTGCTGGGTTGTGGAGTGATATGGGTGGTGTGTGGGGTGATGGGAACTTCTTTCTCTTTTTCCTGAGGGTGGGACTGGGATGTAACTCACGAGTAATTTCCCTGCTTGCTCCATTCTTCCCTCACTCACCCTGCCCTCTGAGAGAGGAACCCTGTTCTCTCTCCCATTTTGGGTTCTGAAGCGTTCCCATTTGCCTCATCCCAGCCTAGCCAGGTATTTTCTCTAAATTTTTATTTTTCATTAAAAGACACCCATGTGAGATGAAAAAAAAAAACAAATACACATAAATACACAAGCATACAATAAAAACAACTAAGATTCAAAGATAGACATTACCATAGGGTAAAGGGCTGGGAAAAGATCTTCCAATCAAATGGACCCAAGAAGCATGTATCTATCCTAATATCTAACACGTTAGAGTTCAAACCAAAATTAATCAAAAGAGAATAAGACGGTCATTTCATATTCATCATAGGAGAAATCCATCAGCAAAAAGTGTCCATTCTGAACATCTATGTCCCAAATACAAAGGCACCCACATTTGTAAAAGAAATGCTATTATAACTCAAACCTCATATAAAACATGAAACAATTATAGTGGGAGACATTGATACACTACTCTCACCGCTAGACAGCAACACCAGTCAGAAACTGAACAAAGAAACAAAAAATCTAATAGAAGTTATGTCTCAATTGGGATTAACAGACATCTATAGAACATTCCATCCAAACACAAAAGAATTTACCCTCTTCTCTGATTTCTCTGCTCCACATGTAAACTTCTCTAAAATCAACCACATACTAGGTGACATAACAAATTTCAACAGATTAAAAAAAAATGGGAATAGTTCCCTATATCTTATCAGACCACCATGCTTTAAAATTGGAATTCAACAACAACACAAATCTCAGATACCAGACAAACTCATTGAAACTGAACACTGCGCAATTGTACCATACCTGAAATTCACATAGAATGAGGGCACAACATACTAGTACTTAGGGGATTTCATTGCACTAAGTGCCCCTATGAAGAAAATGGAGGAAAATCACATTAGAGAATTAACAGCACAAATAAAAGCCTTAAAACAAAAAGATGCAAACTCACCCTGAAGTAGTAGAAGCCAGGAAATAATCAATTTGAGGGCTGAAATCAATAAAGTAGAAAGCAGGGAAACAATACAAACAAATCAATGCAACAAAGAGTAGGTTTTTCTAGGAAATCAACAAGATAGACAAAACTATATTCAAACTATTGAAAAAGGAGAGAGATAACATGCAAATTAACAAAATCAGAAACAAAAAAGGACACATAACAAAGGACACAGAGGACATCCTGACAATTCTCAGGTGATACTTTGAAAACCTGTACTCCACAAAATTTGAATTCAAAGGAAATGGAAAATTTTCTGGATAACTGTTACTTACCAAAAATTAAATCAAGAACAGACAAACAACTTAAATAGATCTATAACCTCTAATGAAATAGAAGCAGTCTTCTAAAGCCTTCCAACCAAACAAAGGTCAGGGCCAGTCGGCTTCTGTGATGAATACAACTAGAAATTCAAGGCAGAGCTAATACCAATACTACTCAATTTCTTCCACACAAAAGAAAGTGAAGGTTCAATACCAAACTCTTTTTATGAGGCCACAATCACCTTGATACCCAAACTTCACAAAGACAAAACTAAGAGAGAAAACCACAGACCAATATCTTTGATGAACATCGATGCAAAAATTCCCAATAAAATACTGGCTAACTGAATCCTAGAATACATCAGAGAAATCATCCACTACAACCAAGTAGGCTTCATCCCTGGAATGCAGGATGGTTTATCATACAAAAATCTATCAATGTGATCCACCATATAACAAAACTGAAAAAGAAAAACCACAGGGTCATATCCCTAGATGCTGAAAAAGCCTTTGACAAATTTCAACACACTTTCATGATAAAATTCTTGGAGAGATCAGGGATAACAGGACCATACCTAAACATAATAAGAACAATAAACAGCAAACCAACTGCCAACATCAAACTGAACGGAGAGAAACTTAAGGCGATTCCACTAAAATGAGGAACAAGACAAGGCTGCACACTCTCTCTCTATCTCTTCAATATTGTACTTGAAGTTCTACCTAATGCTATAAGACAACAAAAGGAGACCAAGGCAGTGCAAATTGGAAAGGAAGTACTCACACTTTCTCTGTTTGCAAATGATATGATAGTTTACATAACCGACCCAAAAACCTCTACCAGGTAACTCCTACAGCTGATAAACTCCTTCAGCATACTAGCAGGATACAAGATAAACTAGAAAAAAAAATCAATAGCCCTACTTTTTTCAGATGACAAATGGGCTGAGAAAGACATCAGAAAAATATCATACTTTACATTAACCACAAAGAACATAAAGTAACTTGAGGTAATGCTTACCAAAAAAGTGAAAGACCTATATGATAAGAACTTTGTGTCTTTAAAGAAATTAAAGCAGATACCAGAAAATGGAAATATACCCCATTCTCTTAGATAGGTAACATAAATATAGTGGCAATTTTGCCAAAAGCAATCTATAGATTCAATGCAATCCCCATTAAAATCCCAGCTCAAGTCTTCACTGACCTTGAAAGGATAATAATCAACTTTATATGGAAAACAAAAGACTCAGCATAGCCAAAATGACCCTGTACAATAAAAAAAAATCTCAGGAGGTGTCACTATCCCCGACTTTAAGCTCTAGTACAGAGCTATATATAATTCTGAAAACATCCAGGTATTGGCACAAAAATGGACAAGCAGACCAATGGAATCAAATCCAAAATCTGATATTAACCCATACTTACTAACTCCTGATTTTTGACAAAACCACTAAAAGTATACAATGAGAGTAGGAAAGCATCTTCAACAAATGGTGCTGCCACAACTGGATGATGGTGTGTAGAAGACTGTAGATAGACCCATGTCTGTCACCATGCACAGAAATCAAGTCCAAATGGATCAAAGACCTCAATGGAAATCCAGCCACACTGAACAGCTTAGAAGAGAAAATGGGCAGTATCCTTGAACAAACTGATATGGGAGGCTACTTCCTGAACATAACTCCAGTAGCATAGACACTGAGATCAACAATTAATACAGTGGCCCTCCTCAAACATAGAAGTTTCTAGAAGACAAAGGACTCATTTGACAAGACCAAACAGCAGCCGGCAGACTGAGAAAATATTTTCACCAATTCTACATCTGAGAGAGGGCTGATGTTCAAAATATACAAAAATATACAAAGAACTCAAGAAACTAGTCAACAAAACACCACATAACCCTATTGTACTCCACAGCTAGTTTTCTTGTGTGACTGAAACACAGAACTGTAACACAATTCACACCAGATTTCAAAACTGAAGTTCATCTCTATGAAATACTTAATCATCTTCTGACCAAAGCAGAAACTCTACGTGAAAGTCTACAGTGCAGACACTGAGTCGCTTTGGTCCACTGTCCTATTCTGTGACCTGAGATTGCCTGTTATAGGGCAGCAGTAGTTCGTTCACTAACATAGGTTACCTAGAAGCCAAATTATCTGATGTCAGAGAGGGCACTCTGGAAGTTGAGAACTTTTCCTCCACTTCTATCAAATGGAACACAAACTCCACTGCTGCTTCCTATTATGCCAAGAGGTTGCTGATATGTGATGTGATTTCTGCAGGGCCACATACAGAGTTACTCCATGGCCTCAAGTGTTGCCCCTGTTGCTGTTTCTGCTTTCTGCATTTACACGTCTTTAGTCTACACATCGACCTGTAGCATCTAGCAGCAAAGGCCTGGCCTACTGTTCTTTCCATTCTGCTTGTTCCACCTGCCCTCATGCTGGCAAGTACTTGACAGGGTTCCAAGGCTCTTCAGCTATGTCCTGTTTTCTTTTCATTTCCCAATGCAGGCTGTAGTTTAGTTCCCATAGCCTACTGGCTCAGGGCTCACTGCTCACTGCTCAATGACTTCCTCAACTAACACCTGAGGCTTAGCTCTTTTCCTAGCTCAGGTCCACCTTACAGACTGGGGAGGCTTTGAAAATTTGTGCCCTGGCTCAGCTGCCTCTCCTGATGAGGAGGTTCTACTTGGGAACAAAGTTGGGCATCTCAGGAAAGCTCCAGGTCACTGGGTCAGAAGTAACATAGAGCCCAGTGACCTCCCTGTAGTACACAGGACCAGTTTCTATGTGTGATCAAAAGTGCTTTCATTCTACTAGAAAATCAGAGTGTCTGTGTATGAAAATGGTGAGCAAGAAGAACAGAGTATGGGGGCAGGAGAGAGAGAGAGACAGAGAGAGAATGAATATGTGTATTCAAAAGTGCACATGACCAGCAAGGTGGAGAAAGATAAATTTATGAAAACATGTCAAGGTAAATATTTAAGAAAACTGAAAAAAAATGATAATACTCAACATTCTTAAATGTTTAGACAATGGAATATTCAAACCAAAATAACAGTTATTTGATGTTTTAACATGATACACTCCCATGTTTATTTCAAGCCAGATGCCATGCCACTGCCACATTATTCATTTTCTATTTATACTGTTTTATGAAAGTGGCCACCTCTTACCTTCAAAGGAAGGCAGTGACATTGTTTATGTGCATCACTGAGGTATTAGTGTATAAAGCTAAAAGGCCAGAGCTGTTATGTAGCTATTGCCAAAGAATCATAATTTTCCTCCTTGACTTAGAAAGCAAAAGCAACTTAGGAGACTCAGAGGGCTTAGAACCTGGGATTCAGAAGGTGCTTCCCAGGGTTATGAATAACTGTGGAGAGGAGATTCTTCAGTGGAGTTGCCTGTCAACTGAGTAGGGAGAGCTGAAGATGCAGGTCTGGTGAGTCATCTGTTGCCTGTGCTCAGTTAGGCTTTTACTCATGGTCCCCAGAAGTAACCCTAATAAACTTGCTGATTCACTGAGAAGGGCTTGAGTTAATCTGTATCTAGATGTTTTCTGGAGTGGACAGATACATTTGTGTTCCCCAGAAAAGGATACATGATGTTTGCCCAGGGGAAATACCAGACAATGTATATCACAGACAACATGATGTAATAAATATTAGTGGTCACAGCTGTAACCTAACCTGCTTAGCACAACAACTTAATGATCTAAGAATAGGCATTTGTTAGGTTGGTAAGAAGCCTGAGGGGCATAGAGGACACATGACTTGGCTAAGGTCACAAATCTACTGGCAGAACTGTGAGAAGATGGGCTCAGGGCCCTGTGACTGCATATTTATTATTAATGCATGCAATTTAACTAATTCTCAATAAATGGCTACTCTGATGTTACAGTCAACAAAGACCAAAAGGTTTGGAGAGCTGAGAGCACTTTAACATCCCACATGGAGATGCTTGGAGTTTGCCCTGCTGGTTTTAGGTCTTGCTTCTTGTGAGGAAACACTATACCCCTTTTCCTCTCTTTAGAAATGCTAATGTGTACCCAATATGTTGGAGGAATGTGATTGCCTTTTTGCTTTTGCTTTTACATGGGCTTACAATTAAGAGGTTGCATTGCATCTCAGAAGAGGCTTTGAACTTGCAAACAATGTTGAGACTGTAAGACTATGTGGATTTTTGAAGTAGAATTAAATATATTCTGCATTGTTGTATGGATATAATCTTATAGGATCCAGGGGAGTGGAATGTGCTGGTTTAAATAAGAATGGCCCCCATAGGTCCATATATATGAATGAATAGTCATCAGGGAGTGGGACCCTTTGGTGAAGATTAGAGGGATTAGGAGGTGTGGACTTGTTGGAGGGAGTTTATCACTGGCTTAGAGCTTTCAGAAGTTGCTTTCTCAGACTGCAGATCAAAATGTAGCTCACAGCCATTGTTCAACACCATGTATGCTAGTTAACATGCTCTCCACTACAATGATAGTAGACTAAACTTCTAAATCTACAAGCCACCCTCCAATGTGCCCCGACCAGCGGGGAATAGTTATTTGTGGGTCAAGGTGGGCTACAACCTGAAAATAATGGGAGAGAAAGAAGGAATGAGACCAAGCAATGCTTGTCAAGGTCTAACTTTATTAGGCACAAAGAGGGGTTTTAAAGCAAAGCAGGGAGGAAATGGGGAGGGGTAGCTGTGCTGACTCTGGGGCTCTGGTATTTTCCCAGGCCAAAAATATCAGACCCTAAATGTCTGCTTATCTCAGTTCCTGGCGTCTTGGTTCATCTCAGTTCCTGTGTTGAATGGAACAGACTGCTTTTTCAGCAGTTTTCTGTTTTACCAAGATAAGGCTCAATTAGAGTTTTAAGGTATAAGTAATTCTGCAAGAGGATGTGACTCAAGGCCGGCTCCCAACATATCCCCCTATTTAATTATTTTTTATGGAGGGTCTGTCTTAGGCTATGAGGTGAGCTTCCACAATCGGGACCCTGGGGATGGGCTTGTCACTATGTGACTAACCGGTAGGGTGCATTCACCCTCAGCACTCAAGGACATAATCAAAAATCAGGTGAGAAACTCGGGCAAGATGAGTGGCCTCCTGAGAGAAGGTCCTAAGCTACTCCCGTCGTTATGGGACCTACAGCCGAAGAGGAGGGTCTACATCTGCTTTGCGGCACCGCTATACTCCCATCATTGATGTCTCCATATTTGAGAGAACCAGGTCCTCTGTTGTTCGAGTCCTGTGAAATCAAGTCCTTGTCTAGGGGATCAGAATTGGCATTGTCACCATCCTCAACAGGTTCCTCAGAGGAGTCCTGTTCCTTTTCCAAATGCTGATGGTAGTGTACAGACATAAGTTTTTTGAGTATGGAATCAATTTGAGTTTTGACTAATTGAGTATTCTCTGGAATGCCCAAGGCCCAAAGTCAGCAGCAGCAACAATACCACAAATGGTCCCAGGAAAGAAGGAAGCAAGGTAGAAAGCCAAGGGGAGGTGGAAAACCAAATTTTATACCAGGACTCTGCTTGTTCCTGCTGTCGTTTACATTCCTCAAGACTTTTCTGTACTCTATCCAAGCTGTCTTCCACTAACCCAGTCTTAGCATAAAAGCAACATTTCTCTTTTAAGGCTGCACAAAAGCCACCCTGTTGCAAGAATAATAGATCAAGCCCTCTTCTATTCTGTAACACAACTTCTGCTAAAGAAGTATGTGAATCCTTTAGATTTTTTTAGTCCATATTGTAATTCTTTAATATCTTTGTCTACTGCCACTGTGAGTCAATTGAAATGGGAGTTAATCTATACCAGAGAGGCTATTCCTGTCCCTGCCCCAACAGCTCCAAGACCTAGAATAACAGCCAAGGTAATGTCAGTTACTGGTTCTCTTTTTACATGGCTGGAAGTATCTTGCATCATTAAACTGAACAACATCAATGAAAGATCAGCTTTGGACTACAAACTGCTCAGAATAATTTTGAGGTGTCCTGCTGAGATGATCCAGCCTCACAGACAGACTCCTCTAGCCAGGACTTGAGTCAAGCCCCGCACTTTTCTATTATGCTTAGACTGAACAAAAATGAAACAGCTCAACAGTTAACCAATTTTTTTTTTTTTATTTTCAGGATCCTCTAAAGATGCTGTCACCCGCAGAGAGCAGGAAGTAACTTTAAGAACATAATACCCACATTCCTAAGAGGTAGGGTGGGTGGTTTTTTGGTCACTCATTGGGTTAGGGATATTTGTCATTGTTTAGGGGTATTGGTTACAAAATGTTGAACAAAGAGGATTAGATTCATTGTTTAGGGGGATTGGTTACAAAATGTTGAACAAAGGGGATTAGATTCATGGTTTTTTCTTGAAAAAAATACTGATATGATAGAATAAAGAGGATTATTGACTCTATTCTGAAAGGAAAAAAGGGAGGATATAGATAAGGTAAGATGAAAAGGTAGATTATTGAATCTACTTTTAAAAAGCAACTGCTAGTTTTAAATATTTTACATTGATTGGATTTTGTATATTGCTTACAATTCTGTATATTGATACAAATTTGGGATTAGGTTAAAACATACTGTACATATGTATCTAATCTTGTTCAAGGTAATGAAAATTTCTGGTTCTTGAAAGTTATTATTACCAACTATATGGGACAATAAGGAAATGTAGGTTAGTAATTAGTCAAATATTACAATCCAACTTGTACTCATATTATGCATTTTATCAAGGACACACAGAGATATATTTTAGATAGACAGGTCATCTACAGAATATGGGATTTAAGGTGTCTTAATAATATAGATTTTTCTTCTTTTTTTTTTTTTTTTTTTTTTTTTTGACACTGAGACATAACTACTCCTGGCAGCACCAATCTACTACAGGGAAGATGATGGGCACTGAAAAGCTCCATGTGGAGTTTACTTTCTTTGTGACAAAAATAAGTCACTAGATAAGACAGTGCCCTTGCCTCAATTGCTGACAGTGCGCTATCCTTGGACAAACAGGACATCAAAAAGAGTGACTGCAAACCTTGCCAAGACAAGGTGGGACAGTCCTTCAGAATATCCTGCTTCACAGAAATATCTGTCAGATATGCTAGACCTGTAGGCGAAAGATGGATGCCCCAATGTTGCAAAAGAACCTTGAGTGAACTGTCAAGGCAGCCAGATGTTTTTGTCATTTCTCAAATTATTTGGTTGTTTTTTTTTTTTTTTTATTTTTTATTAATAATTTTTTTTTTTTTGGTTTCTGGGGTAGTTGAAAAATAAGTAGTGGAGGATTTCTTTCCCTTTTCCACCCCACACAAAAAAAACTCACTAAAGAAATGTGGAGTGGCCCCTCGGGGTTCCTGCGGGCAAGATCCCTGACCCCCAAATCCGGGCCCCTGCCAAAGAAGGAGGTCTCAGCTGGAGAGCACCAGTTTCCAGCGAGATCCCACTACCCTGCAAAACCTTCTCAAGTTCCAGCCCAGCCCTCGTCCTCTTCTGCCGGCTATTGGCCAGAGGTGAGTCTGGGCCCAATTGGGAGCTGCCTGTCCCCTTCAACCTCTTTCCCCCCTCCCCCGCCTGAACTCTCCTGGATTGGCCCCTGATCCTGCTGTTCCTGTTTCCGGTCCCCATTTAGAGCGCCCTTGGAGCTCTGATACACCCCCCAACCATCCCAACCTCCAGCCTACCCCCCCCACCCTGTGCCCTACCCCACCTACGGTCCTGCTGCTCTGGTTGAGCACTGGGACAGAGGGTGGAGCCAACAGTCCACCCTACTTCGGAGACCTCTCAGAGCAACTCCGAACAAAGGAGACCTGACTATCCACGCGGGACCACCTGTAATTTCCACCGGCTTGGTCTCTGACCCCGCCTCCAGTCCTCTGCTGGAGTCCCGGGCCCCTCCCAGAGATCCGCCTATCTCTGCGGGTCCACTCGGAGTTCCTGCGGGCAAGATCCTTGACCCCCAAATCCGGGCCCCTGCCAAAGAACGAGGTCTCAGCTGGAGAGCGCCAGTTTCCAGTGAGATCCCACTACCCTGCAAAACCTTCTCAAGTTCAAGCTCAGCCCTCGTCCTCTTCTGCCAGTCATTGGCCAGAGCTATTGGCCAGAGCTATTGGCCAGAGGACCACTGTGAGTACCTGCTGGCATCTTCTTCTGGATCCTCATCCTTGACCCCATCCCTGGATCCCTGTCTGCAGAGAAACCTCCTAGAGAGCTTGGACCACACAGAACTACAGACATTGAATCTTTGATCCACATAAGCCCATCGGGGAAGGACCATAGAGAGAGGGAAGAGACACCACCAACACCTACTGGAAGAAACTATGGGAAGAAGGCAATACAAGAGAACACCTAACAACAGAAAGACAAACATGACACCACCAGAATCTAGGGAATCTACACCAACTAGAATGGAACACAACAACAAAGCAGAGGAAGCAGAAGGGTACGACTTAAAAATCACCATCATAAAAATGATAGAGGCCCTCAAAGAAGATATGAGAAAATCCCTTAAAGAAATGGAGGAAAAAACAAACAAAAAAGTGGAAGAAATGAACAAATTCCTTAAGGAAAGTACAGAAAGCCAAGAAAAAACAATTAACCAGGTGAAGGAAACGGTCCAAGACTTGAAAACCGAAATTGAGAAAATAAAGGCAACACAAATGGAAGGAAAGCTGGGAATTGAAAAGCTGGGCAAAAAATCGGAAACCACGGACACAAGCATAACCAATAGAATTCAAGAGATGGAAGAGAGAATCTCAGGCCCAGAAGATAAACTAGAAGAAATAGATTCATCGACCAAAGAAAACCATAAATCCAACAAATCCTTAACACACAACATCCAGGAAATGTGGGACACCATGAAAAGGCCAAACCTAAGAATAATAGGCATAGAGGAAGGTGAGGAAGCCCAGCTCAAAGGTGCTGAAAACATATTCAACAAAATCATCGAGGAAAACTTTCCAAATCTGAAGAAGGACATGCCCATGAAAGTACAAGAAGCATACCGAACCCCAAATAGGCTGGACCAAAGAAAAAAGACCCCTCGACATATAATAATCAAAACACCTAGCATACAGAATAAAGAAAGAATATTAAGAGCAGCGAAGGAAAAAGGACAGGTAACATATAAAGGCAGACCTATCAAAATTACACCTGACTTCTCCATGGAAACCCTCAAGGCCAGAAGGTCCTGGATAGATGTTCTAAAAGTATTAAGAGAACATGGATGCCAGCCTAGGCTACTATATCCAGCAAAACTCTCAGTCAATATAGATGGAGAGAACAAGATATTCAATGACAAAACCAGATTTTCCCAATATGTATCTACAAATCCAGCCCTACAGAAAGTATTGGAAGGAAAATTCCAACCCAAGGAAGGTAACTACGCCCCACAAAAATGTAGGCAACAGATAATCCAACTACACCAGAAACCTAGGGTGAAGCAGAACAAATATATTCACAATACCACTGCCAACAACAAACCTAAACCAAACAAGCATCAACAATCAATGGACCTTACTCACCCTCAACATTAATGGTCTTAACTCACCTATAAAAAGACACAGGCTAACAGAATGGATACGAAGACAGAATCCATCCTACTGCTGCATACAAGAAACACATCTTAGCTCCAAAGGTAGACATTACCTCAGGGTAAAGGGTTGGGAAAAGATTTTCCAATCAAATGGAAATAAGAAGCAAGCAGGCGTAGCTATCCTAATATCTAACAAGTTAGACTTCAAACCAAAACTAGTCAAAAGAGGTGAAGACGGTCATTTCATATTCATCTCAGGAGAAATCCATCAACACAAAGTCTCAATTCTGAACATCTATGCCCCTAATACAAAGTCACCCACATTCGTAAAAGAAACACTACTAAAACTCAAAGCTCATATAAAACCTCACACACTTATAGTGGGAGACTTCAATACACCACTCTCAACACTAGACAGGACCACAAATCAGAAACTCAACAAAGAAACAAAAGAATTAACAGAAGTTATGTCTCAACTGGGGCTAACAGACATCTATAGAACATTCCATCCAAAGACAAAAGAATATACCTTCTTCTCTGCTCCACATAGAACCTTCTCTAAAATCGACCACATACTAGGAGACATAACAAACCTCAACAGATACAAGAGAATAGGAATAGTCCCCTGTATCTTATCGGACCACCATGCTTTAAAATTGGAATTCAACAACAACACAAATAGCAGAAAACCTGCAAACTCATGGAAACTTAACAATGTGCAATTGCACCACTCCTGGGTCAAAGAAGAAATAAAGAAAGAAATTAAAGACTTTCTAATATTCAACGAGAATGAGGATACAACATACCTGAACTTATGGGACACCTTGAAAGCAGTGCTACGAGGGAAGTTCATTGCACTAAGTGCCCATATGAAGAAAACAGAGGATAGTCACATAAATGAATTAACAGCCCAACTGAAAACCTTAGAACAGAGAGAAGCAAATTCACCCCCGCAGGAGCAGACGCCAGGAAATAATCAACTTGAGGGCTGAAATCAACAAAATAGAAACCAGGAAAACAATACAAAAAATCAATGCAACAAAGAGTTGGTTTTTTGAGAAAATCAACAAGATAGATAAACCTTTATCCAAATTAACGAAAAAGCAGAGACAGAACATGCAAATTAACAAAATCAGAAACGAAATGGGGAACATAACAACAGACACAGAGGAAATCCAGACAATTTTCAGGTCATACTTCGAAAATCTGTATTCCACAAAAATTGAAAATTCAAAGGAAATGGACAAGTTTCTGGATAACTATCACTTACCAAAATTAAATCAAGAACAGACAAACAACTTAAATAGACCTATAACCCGAAAATGAAATAGAAACAGTCATCGAAAGCCTTCCAACCAAAAAAAGTCCAGGGCCAGATGGATTCAGTGCAGAATTCTACCAGACAATCAAGGAAGAACTAATACCACTACTCCTCAAACTGTTCCACAAGATAGAAACAGAAGGTTTATTGCCAAACTCTTTTTATGAGGCCACAATAACTTTGGTACCCAAACCTCACAAAGACACAACTAAGAAAGAAAACTACAGACCAATATCCCTGATGAACATCGATGCAAAAATACTCAATAAAATAATGGCAAACCGAATTCAAAAATACATCAGAGAAATCATCCACCATGATCAAGTAGGCTTCATACCTGGATTGCAGGGATGGTTTAACATACGAAAATCTATCAACGTGATCCACCATATAAACAAACTGAAAAAGAAAAACCATATGATTATCTCCCTAGATGCGGAAAAAGCCTTCGATAAAATTCAACACCCTTTCATGATAAAGGTATTAGAGAGGTCAGGGATAACAGGAACATACCTAAACATAATAAGAGCAATATACAGCAAACCAACTGCCAACATCAAACTGAATGGAGAGAAACTTAAGCCAATTCCTCTAAAATCAGGAACAAGACAAGGCTGTCCTCTCTCTCCATATCTCTTCAATATCGTACTAGATGTTCTAGCTAATGCTATAAGACAACAAAAGGAGATCAAGGGCATCCAAATTGGAAAGGAAGAAGTCAAACTATCTCTATTTGCAGATGATATGATAGTTTACATAAGCGACCCAATAAACTCTACCAGGGAACTCCTACAACTGATAAACACCTTCAGCAAACTAGCAGGATACAAGATAAACTCAAAAAATCAGTAGCCCTATTTTTTCAGACGACAAAGAGGCAGAGAAAGAAATCAGAGAAACATCACCCTTTACAATAGCCATAAGCAACATAAATATCTTGGTGTAACGCTTACCAAACAAGTAAAAGATCTATATAATAAGAACTTTGTGACTCTAAAGAAAGATAAAGAAGATACCAGAAAATGGAAAGACCTCCCATGCTCTTGGTTAGGTAGGATAAACATAGTAAAAATGGCAATCTTACCAAAAGCTATCTACAGATTCAATGCAATCCCCATTAAAATCCCACCACAATTCTTCACCGACCTTGAAAGGATAATAATCAACTTTATGTGGAAAAACAAAAGACCCAGGATAGCCAAAACAACCCTATACAATAAAAGAACTTCAGGAGGCATCACCATTCCTGACTTTAAGCTCTACTACAGAGCTATAGTTCTGAAAACAGCCTGGTATTGGCAGAAAAATAGACAGGTAGACCAATGGAATCGAATTGAAAATCCTGATATTAATCCACGCACCTATGAACATCTGATTTTCGACAAAACAGCTAAAATTATACAATGGGGCGAGGATATCATCTTCAACAAATGGTGCTGGCACAATTGGATGAGGGTGTGTAGAAGACTGCAGATAGACCCATGTCTGTCGCCATGCACAAAACTCAAGTCCAAATGGATCAAAGACCTCAACATCAATCCAGCCACATTGAACCTCTTAGAAGAGAAAGTAGGAGGTACCCTTGAACAAATTGGTATAGGAGACCGCTTCTTGAACATAACTCCAGGGACACAGACACTGCAAGAAACAATTAATAAATGGGACCTCTTCAAACTTAAAAGCTTCTGTAAGGCCAAGGACACAGTTGACAAGACCAAACGGCAGCCCACTGACTGGGAAAAGATTTTCACTAATCCTATATCCGACAAAGGGCTGATCTCCAAAATATACAAAGAACTCAAGAAACTAGTCAACAAAACACCAAATAACCCTATTAAAAAATGGGGTACAGAACTGAAGAAAGAGTTCTCAATGGAGGAAATCCAAAAGGCTGAAAGACACTTAAGAAAATGCTCCACATCCTTAGCTATCAGGGAAATGCAAATCAAAACAACTTTGAGATACCATCTTACCCCTGCCAGAATGGCTAAAATTAGAAACACCAGTGATGACTTATGTTGGAGAGGATGTGGACAAAGTGGAACACTCCTCTACTGCTGGTGGGAGTGCAAACTCATACAGCCATTTTGGAGATCAGTATGGCGGTTCCTCAGGAAAATGGGGAATTAGTTTACCACAGGACCCGGCAATCACCCTCTTAGGCATATACCCAAAGGATTCACATCAATGCAACAAAGCCATCTGTTCAACTATGTTCATAGCAGCATTATTTGTAATAGCAAGAACCTGGAAGCAACCTAGATGCCCCTCAATTGAAGAATGGTTAATGAAGATGTGGCACATCTACACAATGGAATACTACTCTGCAGAAAAAAATAATGGTATCTTGAAATTCCAGGCAAGTGGATGGCACTTGAAGAAACCATCCTGAATGAGGTAACCCAGTCACAAAAAGAGAAACACAGTATGTACTCACTCATATATGGATTTTAGAACTAGAGCAAATGATCATGAGCCTATAATTCACATCACCAGAGGAACTAGGATACAAGTTGTATTCTAAGAGATTCATATAAAGTCCCTCACAGAACTGGGTAGGACAAGTCCCCCAGACCTCAGGTAAAGTGGGGGAGGACAGCTAATGGAGAGAGAAGTAGGAGAAAATGAGAGGCAGGAGAGGAAGGCATGTGCGACCAGGAGGTTTGAGCCTGGTTAGGAATGGAAAATAGGAAAGAGAGAGAGAGAGAGACAGAGAGAGAGAACATAAAAGAGGGAGCCAATATTGGTTTGAAGATAAAGTTGAACACAAAGAAAGGTCGAGGGAACTACAAGACTGCTCCCAACTAACAATCTCAGCTCCCGTGGAAAGGCTATCATAAATGCCCTTCCCGGAGAGTGAGATCAACAACTAATTCTCCATGGAGTCCTCAACTAATGCCTGTTGAAAACAGGAGCAAACACCCATACATAAACACTGAGTCGAACTAGAACCCAGAAGCAGATGGAGAGGACAAGACCATGCAGTAGAAGTACATAGAGACAGCTTACCTAAACAAGGAGGAGCTAAGGGCCACTAGACTGATAGCTGGGAAGCCAAAAGGGGACTGACTCGGACCCCCCCCCTGAACATGGGTCTCAGCCAGAAGGTCTGAGCAGTCTAAGAGACCTCAGACAGTGGAGCCAGGATGTATCCCTGGTGCACAAAAGGACTTTGCAAACATATCCCCCATGGAGGGATAACTGCCTTATTCTAGAGATAGGAGAGAAGCCCTTGTCCCTACTTCACAGGACCTGTCAGATCTACATGACCCCAACTGGATGGCATTCCCCTACATATGGTATTGTGGTGGGGGGTTGGGAGGAGGGGTGTTTAGAGTGCATGGGAGCAGGGCAGAGAGGGCAAAGAGGGAGGGAAGGAGGGAGGGAGGGCGGGAAGGGAGGAAGGAGGGAGAGGGGGGGGGGAGACTGGGATCGATATGTAAAATAATAAATTAAAAAAAAAAACGCTCTGACTCCAAAATTTAAGTTGAAGAACAAGTTACTGGGGAAAAGTATTTCTATTTTTGTTTGCACAGAAAATGAAAAGATGTGGATTCCTTCCAGACTAATGTGGTTTGATCACGCCAGACCGCCTGAAACAGAGTACAAGCTGATCCTACATTCCAAACAGCTGGACAAAACACCCCTACAGACTACAGCTAGGATATCTGAATATTCTTCGAATCCCCCCAAGACAGCGCCCCCTTACCAGCAGGAAGTAGTTTGGAAAGAACGACGACCAAATTCCCAAGTATTGTGTATAAATGTTTGTTTTCATTTAATTGGACTTTGTTATATAAAATTAAATAAAAATAAATAAATAAAATAAAAAAAAGAAATGTAGAGTGTATAAGTTTGAGAGACAAAACAGATATTTTTAAGTTGGTAATGCAAATTAGGATAGAAAAAGTAATTTAGGTACAAGACTTTCAACTCACCAGGGTAGAATAGATAATGAAGTATTTTCTCTCAATTTGTCAAATGCAAATGGACTAGATATTGTTGATAAACTTATTGACTGTTTATATTGTTTATACTTACTGTATTTAGTTTTTCTTATTTTAGTTGTAGCCTTTTTATATTAGACAAAAGGGGGAATTGTGATATATTATTTATGATTTATTAAAGCTTGCCTGAGTGTACAGAAAGCACTAGTTGGCTATAGAAGCCAGGTGGTGGTTCACACCTTTAATCTTACCACTTGACAGCCAGAGGTAGACAGATGTCTGTTAGTTCAAGGCTACACTGAACTACACAAAACTAATCCAGCCCTAGAGGGAAACAGCTTACACAAAGATGATCTTAGTAGTTGGGATCACATGCATTTAATCCCAGCACTATCGAGGTATAAAAAGCAAAGGGTCTCATGTGGAGATTCATTCTCCAGTCATGCTGAGGATAGGCAGTAGTCTGAGGTTTGGTGGAGAGCTTGTGAGACACAATCAGCCCTTTTAGCCTGAGGTAGAGGTAAGAGCTAGTGTCTTGGTTGCTTTGCTTTTCTGATATTCGGCTTCAAGCTTGAACCCCAGTATCTGTCTCTGGGTTTTTACTTTTTGTGTTACACACAGTGACACACCTTCCCCAAACAGTCCCCACACCTAGGGCCCTAGCATTTCAAACCTGAGCCTATGGCAGCCATTCTCATCCAAACTACCACACCAAGTAAAAAAGTCAAGAGTTGCCTGCAAAGGAGCCCACCTGGTGCAGTGCAAAGTGGGCTGATGAGGTTGGATACCAGAAAGAAGTTTGCTATAGTCTTAGATTCTATACCTTGAAGAAATGATTCTTTAAAGGAGGGATTATTTACTGAGTTTTGGATATAGGATCACGGATTATCTATGACTACATGAAAGCACTATGGAAACAATGCTGTCCCCAGACAAATACCTAACACTTTCACGAGTCTAGATTTTGGTCACTCTCTTCCCCCCATAAATGAGGGACAGAACAGGTCCAAGAATCTGCTGCTCGGAAGGAGGTCCTGATGCTGACTGTGTAGGTCCTATAGTTCGAATGAGAATGTCCCCCACAGGCTCAGATGTTTGAACATTTGTTTCCTAGTTGGTAGCACTGTTTGAGGGAGGTTTAGGGGGGTGTGGCCATGCTGGAGGAAGTATATCATTGGGGTGGGCTTTTGAGAGTAAAAATGCTTTGCTTATTTCCAGTTTTCTCTCTTTGTTTCATGCTTGTGGTTCAAGATATGAGCTCTTAGCTTCCCAGCTAAAGACTTTAGCACCAATCCCATTTTCACTCCCATTCCCTGTGTGTAGAATTGATACCAGACAGGATAGTTTTGCTTGACTGTACTCTCTACATACAGGGCCTCATACTACAAACCCTACTCCAACTGATTTTCTTCCTTCAACAATAGGAATGTTTTTTGTTTTAGTCATGAATGTTTTGTTCATTTTACTGTAATATTAGAGAAAAAAACCCATAACAGTCAAGACCATGACTTCATGAGTATTATCTATAGGATTACATCCTTTTAGTAAGATTCAAGCAATTAATGCAGGTGGCAAAGGCATACGGCTCCCTCCTCTAAAAATTTCCAGTGAAGTTGTAATATGAGTGGTTGAAGCTCAAGATATACTATTTTAAAAACAGATATGCCTAAAAACTGTCCTGGGTTTGGAAAGGAGCTGCACTGGTGTGGTCTTTTACAGCCCCAAGCACTCTGTCAGTTTTTTTTTGGCTCAAGGAAAAGGGGCTGGAACCCTGCTTCTTGCCGCTTGCCCCAGGCCACTTCCAGACAGCCAGCTTGGGTGGCTCCTGGCCTCTCGGTCTCTGGTTCTTGTTGGAGCCTGCTTGCCTAGGTCTGGCCTCCTCTCCCAGAATTCCTATGCAGCCCGGATTTGTCCTTGCAGCACAGCTTGGATAAAACTGTCCAGTAGTCTCTGCCCTCACCTCTGCTTATCCTTGGGAGGTTGACTGCCTTCCTGGCCCATTCAGTAGCATTCTTTGTATCAGTGGTGTTTGACACATACTTCTAACTCTGATACTACGGGCTGCTGCCGTGAGACAGAAGTTGGGTAACAAGGTGCTCATTTCAGAGACTTGTGTGATCTGCTTGTGATTACTGTCTTCAAGAGAAGAATAACCTGGCTGGATCTAGGGAGGGGATGAGACCTGTGGAGCTGCCCCAGGCAAACTGTCTACACCAGGACTTTAAAGTTATGAAGAATGGTTCATTAATGTTCTTTGACATTACTGAGCTTTGGGTGTTTGGTTGCATAGCGATAGCTAACTGATACATGGACACAAAGCAGCACCCAGATCCCACCCTGTATTTGACCTAGACCTAGAATGGAATTACTGTGTCTGAATTTTCATTAGCATGCTCATTGTCAGGCCAGTAATATCACGGGGGGGGTTAGGGGGGGCAAATGGAGTTTAGGGAGCAATCTACAGCTCTCATCCACAACTCCATGATCTCCCTCCTACTTTGCAGAGCTGGGGGTGGACGAGTCAGGATGAGATTTAGAGATTTCCTGCATCCTAGGGACAGTGGGCGGTGCCAGGCCACATGCCCCTGCTAATGGCACAGCATTGGAATTTTCACGTCTCTGGAACTCTAGGGCCCCTCTGTGTGTCACAGACACCAGTGCTTCCCACATTCCTTCCAACTGCCCTGCCGCTTTCTGACAGCCATTTGGAGCTCTTCTTCTTTCAAGCTCACCTAACTTTCTTTCCAGGAAGTGATGGTCTAGAGGGGGCTCCAGTATGTGCCTTGGTGAGCTGACACTTGGCACTGCTAGTGCTTCTTATATGTATGAGGTGAGGTTTCTAACTTTAGCCGCCGAATAAGATTCTCTGGAAAATAATGGGACAGATGGGTCCTATACAGACACATGGAAATGGATACAGAACCAGGGGTACAATGGGAACTGGCTCAGGCAGTTGAGGTTACAGTTTTTTTTAGAAATGTCTCCCACAGGTTCATGTCTTCATAGTTTGGACCCCAGTTGGTAGCTGTATTTTGAAGGCCCTGAATTTTTTGGAGGTGGAGTCTGGTTGGTGGAACATGTCACTAGGAGTTGAAGGTGATACCTACCCCCCCCCAACCCTGACTGGAGCCTCAGCTTCTTTTTCTATCAGGATGGAGTAGCCTCATGCATCCACACCGTGAATTGCCTCTGTGAGTCCCCGTAAGGATGGACTGAGAAACCCCTGAAACTGGGAGCACAAATCAACCCCTTTCTTCCTAAGGCTACAAGGTAACTTATAAAGTCATGGAGGCTGAAAAGTCTCCAAATGTGATACCTCAGCCTGAGAACCAGGCAGGTGATTCAGCATGAGTCAGAGCTCCACTGTCCAAGGGCAAGAGAAGGCAGTGTCTGGGCCTCAGAAGAGACTAAACTGATCCTTCTACTTTTGGAGATGGGGATCAATGTGCTGTGTCAGCTAGACTGCATTTGGGGTCCTCATTTTTAAAATGAGTGCTAGGAACTGAATTTGGGTCCCCTGGTATTACTCTGAACCACTGAGCCATCTCCTCAGCCCCATTTTTATTTTTAATTATGTGCACATTTATGAAATGTATGTGTGTTCTGTGTGGGGGTTATGTGCATATGAGTGTAGGTACCCAGAGGCCAGAAGAGCTGGAGGATCCAGAGTGTGTACTAGAAGCTGAGATCCAGTCATCAGAAAGAACAGCAAGTGTGCTTAAACTTGGAAACATCTCCTTAGCCTCCAGGGATTCCTGTTATGGAATGAATGTTTGAGGAAGTTTCCAGAGAGGCATAACGTGACATCTGTTCAAGTGTGGTTGGTGGGGCTGAAGAGATGGTTCAGTGGTTCAGAGCACTGGCCATTCTTCCAGAGGACCCAGGTTCAATCCCCACCACCCACATGACAGCTCACAACAGTCTGTAACTCCAGTTTCAGGGGATTTGACACCCTCACACAGATAGATATACATGCAGGCAAAACCGCAATGCCCATGAAAATAAAAATAAATACGTGTAGTTGACGCATTCTCTGGATAGGGGGTTCTAGACCGACTGAAAAGGAGAAGCTGTGAAGCCGGTCCAGAGGCAGAATTCCTTTTGTCTGTTTCCTGGCCTGTGGGGATGATGCTGCTGTGCCATGCTCCTTCCGCTTCTATGAACTCTGTCATGCCTTCCACACCAAGAAGAGCTGTGCCTTCACCTCTGGACCAGTGGTTGGATTCCTTATGGAAGCATTGGGAGAACAAGGGAGAACTTTCTTGGAAGAGAGCTGTATTTGTGTAGTGTGGCACGCCCTCTCTAAAGCCAACCACTTCAGATACCAGTCCATTGCCTTTAGACTGGAGCTAGGGCTTAGTCAGCCTGCTGTAATTCAAGCTCTGTGTGATCTGGGCTGACCGCATCCAAGAGGAGAGGGCGGTGGGCAACTGCCCACAGCCATTTCAGGGTGGAGTTGAACCAGTGACACTGTGACTGACATGGCAAAAACAACTTAAGGAAGGGGAGCCTTTGTTTTGCCACACCATCTTTAATTTATGTGGCCTTGGTAAGCTGTTTGCACATGTTGAGGCTGACTCCAAGAGAAAGACAGACTCACCTACTCAGATTCAAACAGGTTTACCCCACTTGTCCTAGGAGACACTTTCCCAAGGCAGGCCAGTCTCATGCTTTAGTGACAGGGAGAAAGGAGAACACACAGCTATATTGCACCCTTGAGAACAGCTAGAAGGTTATTCTAAGTGTTATTACTTTTATTTCTCCTGTGATATAAAATGCCTCAAGCGTTGGAATGAGGAGTTGGGAGGCTCATCAGTGGAGAAAAATGATCCAATGCTCCTCTTCTGGCTGCCTCAGGCTACTGCACACACATAATGCAAATAAACTCAGGCAAACACATATACACAGAAATAAAATGAATAAACGAAATACAATTTTAAAAAGAAAGGTGTCAATTCTTTTAAGGAGTACGGTCAGAAACATTTCTAAGACATTCTATTGGTCAAAGGCAGTTTAAAGTGGGGCAGGGCATTACACCTCTTCATGGGAGGGACTCCATGCACAGGCTGCTGTTGTTGGAACCATTGGAGACACCTGCCACACTCTACAAGAGTGTTACTTCATGGCAGTATGAGTTTTCTTTCTTTTTTTCCTTTGTTCACTGACGTAGACACAAAATGATTCTGGAAACTGTTCCCTAGGGCAATAGATAGTCAATGAATACATGGGGGTAAGAATAATGTTTCCAACATTCAGTCCATATTCGGACCTTTCTCGTGGACCCCTAGGATGAGCAGCGTTTGTAGGGGAAGGTGGGATGATGGCTCCTGCTCCCGGCTGTGGTATAAGTCTATCTCACCTCTCCTCACATGCAAGGAACACAAGGAGATCACAGTGAAGAAGGAAAAGACAGACTTCACGGGTTCTCAGCCCAGGACTCTAGCCAGTGGGAATCGCTGTTTCCCCACCTGTAAATTATGTGTGTCTCATGAGGTACCTGAGCTTCTCAGTTGTGCATTTTTACAGATGTGCTAATTGCACTTTTGTTCCTTCATTTCCGCAGGGCACTCTGTTGTTAGACTCTCCCTAGGTTCTGGGCTGCAGAGGAAAGAAAGTATGGTTAGTTCTTTGAGAGACACACAAATAAGCAGGCCCCTCTTAATCCATTTTCTGTTGCTGTAACCTGATTCTTGACACTTTTTCAGAAAAGAGCTTTCCATGGCTCATAGCCTCGGCGTCTGGGAAATCCAAGTTTGGTCGCACCTGGTTGCTTCTGCTGAGGGCTTTGCTTCAGGCAGGGCTAGTGGGTCTGTGGGGAACCTAATGCCAGTCTAACGGATGCAGTACCGCTAGAGGGCGCTCTCCTTCCTAGTGAGCCTCCGTGACCCACCAGCCTTCCTTCTGTTAGGGCCTATTTCCCAACTAGGCTGTGCTACATTTTTAAGCCTCCACATCAGTTGTGATGAAGATGAACCAAATACAAGCCACAGCAACAGGTGCATTCCCCAGCATATTAGAAGAGGGCAGATCACACCATCTTTCGCACCAGACGAGTTCAATAGACTTCCCTGACAGTTCTGGCCCTGACTGAAGAAGAATTCACCTGCATAAGGTTAGAATCCTGCTAGGTTTCAACCTTGGAACAAAAGGCTGAGGTGCCTCCTTAACATATCACAGCAGACCTGGCTGCCAGGTTCTCCCAGCATCCCTCTGTCCCTACCTGTTTCAGGGCTCTTCTGGCTGGAATATGGCCCCCTATCCTGAACTCTCCAGACCAGGGGGCTACACTGCCCTTCCTTACATAGTCCAGCCATTTTGGTTGCCCACTCTCTTTGTACCTTTGGCCTCCAGGCTGCTGCACCTGGTTCCTGTCTCTCCCCTCCCTTCTCCCCAACATGGATTAGGGGCATGACCATGTCCCTGTCCCTGCCTCTGGCTATGTATCTACAATAAACCTCCTCCATCACATCAGCCATGTTCCCTTCCTTTCCTTTGTTATTCCTTTTTTCATCCATTTGTTGTGTTAAATAGGCACCTCAGTCATTTGTCCCCCGGTTGAAACCCAACAACACCTAAGTCCCCATGGCTATGATCCTGGTTTAATTGGGATGGAATATGGCTGTGTTGACCTATTTTAGAAGCTTTCAGGCAATTTCATGTGCTTCATAAGTCCCTGGTTTGGATTTCCAGTCACTGCTAGAACTCCTGGTCTCCCCTGACTCCATTCCATCATGCAAACGAATGTTTGATTTCTGCTTCAAAAGGCTCTTCTCCTACAAAGTCTAGGAAGTCCCTTGCTTGAGAAGGAGACAGTTAGCCTTCATGTCTTCCAAGCATGTGAGGACTTTTCTCTACCCTGCCCCTTACTGGAAAATAGGACTAAGCAGACTGTGCAGCCTGGGAGGACACTGCCAGCCCTGGGCAGAAGACAACAACTCCCAGTTTGCTCATCGCCAGCCTTGTGAGGGCTAGACCACCCAAGACTGTGGTGTAGATTTGTCGTTACCACCACCCCTCCTGCAGCTGCCCCCTCCAAAGCAGCACCTGACCCAAAGGGCGGGGACGTGGGAGGAAGTACAAACTCAAAGCTCAAACGAGAGCTCATCATCGAGTAAGGAAGAGAATGGTGTCCAGAAATGGGGAATTCTATGGGGATTCCTGGTGGTCCCTGCAGAGGGACAGTGAGGTGACTTTGTTGTTTTTATTGTCAATACAGCCAAGAGTGGCCAGAGGAGTGTCAGATTGCCCTGTGGCTATGTCTGTGGGGAACTGTCTTGGTTGTCTCATGATGGGGGAAGACCTAGCTCTCTGTGGGTTTACCATCACCTCTGGATAGGTTATCCTGGCTTGTGACAGTAGGGCTGAGCAATAGGCAGAGAGACAGAGACAGACAGAGATACAGAGAGGCAGAGTCAGACAGACACACACACACACACACACACACACACACACACACACACACAGAGCATCATTCTTCCAGGTTCCCTCCCTGAGTTCCTGCCCTGACTTCCCTCAGTGACTGATCTCACCTGGAAGTGTAAACTGAAATAGACCCTTTACTTTTGGTCCTGAGACCAAAGGAAGCTGAGAAGGTAAACTGAAAACAGGAAGCCTTCTCTCCATTTGAAATGCAGCCAAGCCCAGCCTGGAGGTAACCCTGGAGGCAAATGGAGAGGAAGGAGCCAGTGACAGCCCCACCCTGAAGTGGATGGGAGGAGTCAAGAGTAACACACCTTGAGGGCCCAACCTTCATTTCATCACGTCCCACAGTCCTCTCCTTACCCAAACTGCACCAGCAGCAGGGGACAAAGTGCTCAGCCTCTGGGGGGGGGACCATTCTAGATTCAAACCACAGCACAGCACAAACAAAAAAGTAATATGAGAGGAAGAGAATGAAAATGAATACAAACACAGTCAGTGAATTCAGAGAAGGAAATGTGCTGAGATGTGCAGGTGTCCTGGAGGTTCAAGTGGAACAAAGCCTCACCAGAGAACAAGAGAGATACAGAGGGCAAATCCTAACACCCAAAGCAGAGGGGCATTAGAGAAAGAGAAAGGGGGAAATATCTATAAAGGGAAAACAAGAGTTGAAAAATTAATTAAAGAGCATTTTCTGAACTTCAGAAAGACTTGATTAAAGGGGCTGATAAAGTTCCAGGAAGGATTAATTAAAGAAAGGCATATACTTAGACAGACCCTGGTGTAATTCCAGAATTATAAACTCCCAGGTAAAAGGGGTGCCTACAAAGGAGAGGAAAATTGGTTACTGGTCTAATGTGGTGGCTTTCTCTGCAATCCTAGCCGTTAGGGAGCTGAGGCAGGGGAATTGTGAATTTGAAGCCAGTGTGGGAAGTTAAATGGGATCTTGTTTAGAGAAGAAAAGGGAAAGAAAGAGGAGAAAAGGAAAAAACAAGAGAAACAAGGCCAGAGGGAAAAACATCAGATTGAGTTATTGAGTTTTTCATCTGGCTTCTCTGAAAGGTGGAATAACAGGATGGAGAACAGACTCCTGGGTGGCAAGGACAGCGTCTAAGGATTTTACCTATATCAGGGAAATGGATTGTGAGATGTGCCGAAGCCAGTTTTACATCACCTTGTTACATGTGAACCATTGGGGAAAGAGGGGACCCTGAGACCTGAGAAAATGCCCTTCATTGGGCTGTCCCGAACAAAGCCTCATGCTGCATTTTATGTTATGATTGATGTGTGAGAGATCAGCCCATTGGTGGTGGTGTCATCCACCATGGTGTCTGAGGGTGCTATAAGAGAAGACGGATGGCTACGAAAACCCATTTGCTGCCAGGCACTCATTCTACATTTTCTAGAAGATAAGTTCTAGGCACTTCCAACTCCTGCCCCGCCCATCCCCTCCCTTGAATGATGTAACTGCTGTGAGATAATTAACTGCCTGCTCTGGGTTTTATCAATGCATTTATCGCTGTGTACCAGGGAGAGACACAATTACGCTTCTAGCTGGGGGGGGGGGGGAGTAAAGCAGTTTTTCATACAGCTGCAAATTCCCACAGAGATGAGGTAATCATGGTCTCCACCTTAAACCCCTTCTACAGCCCCTTCCGGGTGGCACTACTTTTGATTCCAACTGCAAGACTGTTGTCTGTTGCAGTATATAGTAGATTCATCTAGTTATACTTTGAGTGAGCTTTGTGGTATATTCCAGTGGTTTTAACTCTGTTTCCTAGACTGTGATGGGAAGTAAGAAGATGAAATAAATGTTTCCTCCCTAGAAAGTTGCTTTTGACCATGATGGTTTTTTTTGTTGTTGTTTTGTTTTGTTTTGTTTGTTTGCTCTTGATTTTTCCCCACAGCAAAAGTAACCGCGAACTGGCCACAAGAGACTAAAGCTGTCTGAAGACAAAGCTGGGAGATGTGCTCATCCCAAAAGAGGTGAACTGGCACTCAGTGAGAGAGGAGAGCAGACCCTGGCCTGGGATGGAGGGAGCATCAGAAGGGAAAAGAAGAAAGCAAGAGAGATAATGGCCTAAAGGTAAGAGAAGCAGCCTGCGAGCAGCACACTGTGGGTGGAGAGATCGTCGTCCGGTTTGACAAATAGCTCCTCAGACACTTAGATGATCTCTTCAAGAAGGGATCTTGGGACCAGAGAGCTGGCTCAGCAATTAAGGGTACCACCATGTCCTTACAGAGAACCTGAGTTTGATTTCCAGCCACCACATGGCAGCTCAACTGTAATTCCCAGTTCCAGGGGATCCGTGCCCTCTTCTGGCCTTCCATGGACAGTGCACACACATGGTGTGTATACATACATGGGAGCCAACGTGCTCCCTTACATGAAACAATGCTTACAAGTTAAACTATTATGTTGGGTTAAAAACATTTCCACAATATTTGGGTTTCATTTCTCACCGTGCAGTGCTAATAAATATTTTATTTACATTATGTATGAAACTCTGTAAGTGGGATTCACTCAAGGAATCTTAGCTTAGGTCTCCCTGTACAACCACTAGGATAAAGGGAGTGTCCTTTACCTCTAGACCCTGCTGGATAAAGATGTAGGAGATTTTGAATAATGCAGAGTTAGGACCTTTAATTTAGGAGTTTGGGAGGTTTAATTGAGGGTAAGTGATTAACATTAATTAGATTGTAGATTTTATTCTATACTAGGAGAGACTGGCATTTCCACTGTATCTCTTTCTGTCTCCCCACACCTGTAAACATCAAAGAGGTTATTGTCTAAGGCACAGCCCTAGGCAGTGAGAATGACAGCCACACTCTCTGATCATTTTTCAGTTAAATCAGAAAGAGATGATTTAAAAAATGACTCCTCATGTACAGTCACTGGTGGAAAAACAATATGGTAGTTCCACTCAGAAAACAGGGAAATTATTTATCCTTAAGATCCTCTATACCCTATGGGCATATACCAAAGATTCCCCCATCCTACCAGGAGGACATTTGTTCAATATGTTCCTGGCTGCTTTATTCATAATAGCAGAACCTGGAAACAACCTAGCTGTCCCTCCCAACTGAAGAATGGATAAACATAATACTGTGCATTTACACAATGGAGTATTACCAGCTATTTTTTAAAATACTCATCTTGTCATTTGCAGGGCAAACGAAGGACATTAGGGGAAAAAAAAACATCCTGAGTGAGGGTAACCCAGACCCAAAAAGCCAAACATGCTATGCATTCACTCATAAGTGGATAGCTAAAGGATAACCATAGCAACAATCCGCTGGACCCAGACAGGCCAGATAACAAGGAGGGCCTAGGGTGAGACACATGGTTCTCCTTGGGAAGGGGGAAATAGTTTTGTGGGTGGACTGGGGGATAGGTAGGGATAGGAACAGGAAGGGTTAGGTGGGGGTGGAAGGGATGAAGGGAGAGAGTACTGGGAGAGATGGCTGGAATTGGTTTGTGTGTGTGTGTGTGTGTGTGTGTGTGTGTGTGTGTGTGTGTGTGTAGTGGGGAAACTCCCTGGAGTCTATGAAAGTGAGTCCTGGTAGGAGGCTCCCTCGTATTGGAGGATAGGAATCTTGAGCTGTTTATCTTCCATAACCAGGCTTGACTTCGATGTTGAGACTGGAAATCAACCT